>NW_026695283.1:0-18046 GCF_028974065.1 Penicillium cinerascens
TAAAGAACTGTTATTTCTAGTGAAGTATACTTGGAATGTATCACTAAATAATTGTGGAGTTAATCAAGGATATCTTGATGCAGCTTTACCTTCTGTTAATTGTTTGTATATAATAGTTAAGAAATATCATGTAGCAACAACACTAACAATAGAACCTATACTACTAATTAAGTTTCAACCGTAGAAAGCATCAGGATAATCACTAATTCTTCTAGGCATACCTTGTAAACCTAAGAAGTGTTGTGGGAAGAATGTTAAATTAACACCTATAAATAAGATTCAGAAGTGAACTTTAGCTGCAAAATGGTCATAAGTTAAACCTAATATTTTTGGTATTCAGAAATATCAACCACTAAATAATGCAAAAACAGCACCCATAGATAATACATAGTGGAAGTGAGCAACAACATAATAAGTATCATGGAAAGCAACATCAAGTGAAGCATTAGCTAAAACAACTCCACTTAAACCACCTATAGTGAATAATACAACAAATCCTAATGCAAATAACATAGGAGGTGTTAAATGTAAAGATCCACCATAACATGTAGCTAATCAACTGAATATTTTAATACCTGTAGGTACTGCAATAATTAAAGTTGCAGCTGTAAAGTATGCTCTAGTATCAACATCTAAACCTACTGTATACATGTGATGACTTCAAACTATGAAACCTAATACACCAATAGATAACATAGCATAAACCATACCTAAGTATCCGAATACATTTTTTCCTGATGCTGCAGCTATAACTGTACTAATTATACCGAATCCTGGTATAATTAATATATAAACTTCAGGGTGTCCGAAGAATCAGAATAAATGTTGGAATAATATAGGATCACCACCACCTGCTACTTCAAAGAATGAAGTATTGAAATTTCTATCTGTTAATATCATAGTTATACCACCAGCTAATACAGGTAATGATAATAATAATAATACAGCTGTAATAATAACAGCTCATCCAAATAAAGCTAATTTGTGTAAACGTATACCTGGACTTCTCATATTTAATATAGTTGTTATAAAATTCATAGCACCTAACATACTACTAATACCACTTAAGTGTAAACCAAATATAGCTAAATCTACACTTGGTCCACTGTGAGATTGTATTCCTGATAATGGAGGGTATAATGTTCAACCTGTACCTGCTCCATTTTCTATTGTAGCTGAGAATATAAATAAGAATAAACTTGGTACTAATAATCAGAAACTAATATTATTTAATCTAGGAAATGCCATATCTGGACCTCCTACTAATAATGGTAATAAGAAATTTCCAAATCCACCTATTAAAGCTGGCATAACCATAAAGAAAATCATCATTATAGCGTGAGCTGTTATAATACTATTATATAATTGATTATCTGAAATATATTGAACACCTGGTCCAGACAATTCTAATCTTATTAATACTGAAAACGCTGTTCCGATTAACCCTGAAAATAATGCAAACATTAAATATAATGTACCGATATCTTTAGCATTAGATGATAAGAATCATCTTTCTTGCCATTCTGTGGGTTGTTTAAAAGTTAACATCGATTCTGTCTCTTCACTTGTATTTAAGGCCGCACCTTCTTGTACAGATGATGTAGAAAAACTTCTATATAGCCCATTAATTTTACTATATCCTGTGTCCAAAGGATAGTAAAATTATATTTTCTCTAGTTTTATCTTTTTCGATAAAATACAAAATTTGCAGTATAATGTTTATCTAAAAATTAACCAATTTTTAAATAACCTCATAAAATTTATTTATATATATAACAACAGTATATATATAGCCTTTAGACATATATAATACTTTATTATTTAGGGAGGATACCTAGATTCGAACTAGGATACACTGTTCCACATACAGCTATTCTACCATTGAACTATATCCACCTTAATTTAACTTTAAGTTAAATTATTAATACCTTTTTTAGGATTGAATATTTGTTGATTATATTCAAATTATGGAAGGTTAATACCTTAAAATATATATAATATATTAATCTTATGCTAATTATTAGCCAGGAGAGAAATTCGAATTCTCATTCTTAATTCATGAAATTATTGTTCTACCGATTGAACTATCCTGGCAATTTATGTTGGGGCGACTCGAACACCCAATAGTAAATACCAAAAATTTATGACTTACCGATTAGTCGACAACATATATTAATACAGATATGGGTAACAAGACTTGAACTTGTAAAGTAAAAAAACTATTCCGTCCTAAGCGGAACCTGGTTACCAATTTCAGCATACCCATGTTATCCTAATTTGCTCGAGATAAGACTTGAACTTACAACCTAATCAGCTTCAGTGATTCGCTCTACCAATTGAGCTTCTCAAGCTTATATTATTAATAACTAGAATATAGAATTAAAAACTAAATCATTTAAAGATTCTAAAAAAAAAAAAAAATTTTTTTTTTTTCTTAACACTAACATATATTAATGTTATTGGAGTTATCAGGACTCGATCCTGAAATAACGATATGCAAAATCGCCGTTTTACCAGTTAAACTATAACCCCTAATATACCCGAGAAACGAGTCGAACGTTTACGGCTTGCGCCACTTAAGCTTAAATTAAGACTGTCTACCAATTCCAGCACTCGGATTAAATAAGACCAAAATGACTTGAACATTTACTCAAACCATCATGAGTGGTTCGCTTTACCGATTAAGCTATGATCTTTGGTTGCGGACTTAGGACTCGCACCTAAATTTTATGGGCATGAGCCATATATGTTACTATTACATTAACCCGCATTAAGAGATAGGTGACTTGAACACCTGACCTTTCGCGTGTAAAGCGACAGCTCTACCAACTGAGCTAATCTCTTTTAACCCAAGGGAGATTTGAACTCCCGCACTAACAGTGAAAATGTTATGTCTTAACCAGACTTGACCATTGGGTCTTTATATATTAAATTACAAATATTAATTAATTGTAATAGCCTAATGCAAGTATCGCACTCACTTCTACCGATTACAAAACGGTTGCATTACTTTTATGCTAAAAAGGCGTTATTTAATTAATAATGATATGCTTATTAGCTAGTATTATTATTATAATTAGTACTTTATATCTAAAAATGTTTTCATTCTTACAACCAAAGCCTATTAATTGTTATTAATAACAATTATACTCGTAGTGTTCTACTACGTTTAAAAGTATAATAAAGTTTGCTTCGCGTTTAGATGCTTTCAACACTTATCTTTAACTGATGTAGCTTTCCTGCCATGCCTATGGGATCAAAATACTTTAGTATAAGCATTCGATATAAAATTTTAATTAAAAAATAATATATACCATAAACAACAGGTAAACCAGAGATCAATATACCCAACTCCTTTCGTACGAAGGGGCTATCTTTAATTTACTTTAAATTCCTCTAGAAGATAGAAACCATACTGTCTCACGACGTATTAAACCCAGCTCATGTAGCTCTTTAATCGACGAACAGTCGAACCCTTCATGATTTCTGCATGCATGAGGATGAGCTAAGCCGACATCGAGGTGCCAAACCGCGCACTCAATTTGTACTCTCTTGCGCAAATTAGCCTGTTCAATTTGTGTTATCATAAAAGATTATACTTTTATTTCCATTTTTCTCAAAACGGTTCAGACTATTTCATCATCTTTATTAACTAATTATAGGAAGAGAAAATATATATATATAAATATTATCTATTAAGTACCACTTACTCAACCTTTAACTCCAAATGCTCCTACACGAGATGTAGAGTTTATTACGGTACGTTGTAAATTAGCCTTAAAATTACCTCTTAGAACTGGTGTTGGATAACCTTTAATAGAAGAATAAGCATTTTCTAAATTTCCTTTATATTTAGTTCTACGTTGTGATCTTGAAGCAGAAAAACGTCTAGTTAATCTACCAGCAGCTTCTAATCTAACACCTGATACTCTTTTGTATTTTATATTATTTAATATAATTTTTTTTAAATATTCAGTATTTGTTTTATTTTGCTGCATTAAACCATTTATTAAGTTGTTAGTATCAAAGTTATTCACTGTAAAGAATTTCTTTGATTTTTGTACTAATTTAATATTTTTTAGTTTTGCTTTTCTAATTAAAACTTTAAGGTATCTTAACACATTTCTTTTTTTCTTTAATTTTAATTCTAATGGTTGTGAGTAAATATTACTATTAAAATAGAAATATTTTAAATTTATAATATTAAATTCTACATTTTTATTATAAATATTTTTTATTAAACTTATTAATCCTTGTATATAAGAATTTTCGAATTTAGCTTTATTTATATAAAGTATTTGTTTATAAAGCATGTAATATCTTAGTCTTTTTAAACTTTTATTTATAAATCTATTGTAATAAATATTTTGTACTAAATATACTTCTGAGTTGTATTTAGGTAAAACATTAGCTAATATTGTACTTTTTTCTTTTTGTTGTCTTAATATACTTAGACCTATATTTCTAATTAATTTCAATTTTCTTGTGAATTTAGATTTTGAAAATAAATTTATATATCTTTTTTTAAGTTTTAATAAATAATTAAGTTTTTGTTTATTATATACATATAATGTAATATTTACTTTATCGTTAGTATGTTTAAATTCACCATCACTAATAAATATTCTATTAGTTGATATTTTTCTAAATCTACGACGTAATCTTTCCTTTCTTAATAATGATTCTAATTCTAAATGGTATGAATTAAAATACCCTTTAACCAATTTCATAACAAATTTACTCTTAATAGGTATTAAACTTATAGCATTTTTATTATAAGCATAAATACTACTTTTTCAATTTCTTACTGCAGGTACTACATCTCTATTATATATAGTCACATTAGGACTATTTAATGATTTTTTCTTAAATGTAGTATTTAATTTTGATTTTATAATATTTAACATATCTTTAGTTTATTTAAATATTAATATAATTAATTACATATAATTAATTATATAATACTAAGCTTGGTAAACCAAGTCTATTACATTATTATAAAAATAATAATTATTATACAATAAATTATATATTAGTTAGTTAATAAAGATGTTGGGCGTTTAAAAAGGATTATTGTTAGCAATACTCACCTTTTAGTCGTTGAACGTCCTTATTTAAATTTATCTTATTGATAAATATCTGCTTTAAATAAGTTTCGCTTCAAATACACTTAAATAAAAATAAGTTGTCTTTGAAATTTACCCAATATATTACCAATATTTTATAATATTGGAGGACTCACAGTTATAAATCCCTAGCGTAACTTTTTCTATAATCCAAGACCTTTCCTTAATGCATCTTGTGATCATATGCCCCGCTTACGCGACTGATAGACTCGTAGGTCAAACAGTAAAGCAAGATTAAGCCATTAAACTTTTAAAGTATAAATAAATATCATATTAATATAGACAAATACTATACTAATATAACAATAAACTTTTAAATATTAAAGTTTAAAATACATCTATTCACCACATAGTTAAAATCTTACTTAAAATAAAAATAAATATAGAATTTAATCGAATAGTAACTGTATAGTTATAATAATAACTATAACAAATTAAAATATTTGTATGTAAACATACAAGTTTACAATATGAACTTTGGATATACCCAGGTACTTTTTGTGGGATCTGTGCCCCGCATAAACTGCCTCCCAATCATCAAGAGATTATAATAGGATACGAATAAAGGTGTTTCATTATTATCATTCAACTACCTTATACACTATAAATCATCCTAAACTTGTTCTCAAGTTAATTAGTAACAGTAAAGCTGCATAGGGTCTTCTCGTCTATCTAGAGGTAAACAGTATCTGCACTGCTACTCCAATTTCACTGAGACAATCATCGAGACAGCTGTTGCATCGTTAAATCATTCATGCAGGACCGCATTTAACGGCCAAGGTATTTCGCTACCTTAGGACCCTCATAGGTAAGGCCGCCATTAATCGGGGTGTCCTTCAAAACCTCAGTTAATAACCAAGGTAAATCCGTTACCCAGCCGACATTGGGCAGACATCACACTCAATACTTTGATTTTTCATCTTTGCAGAGTGCTGTGTTTTTATTAAACAGTCGTACAACATTATTTTATGATTCCTCTTATTATTAATTTAATTTTATCACGCAAGTTAAACTTTTGTGTTAAACTAATAATAATGGCCCTCCTTATTCCGAAGGTACAGAGTCAATTTGCCGAGTTCCTTAATGATTGTTCACTCAAACGCCTTTGTATACTCTACTTGCTTACTTGGGATAGATTCTAGGTACGGTGAATATTACTGATTATATATTAATATACATATATAACCTTCGTAAAAATTTTTCCAGAACCTTTATTACTTATTAAAGGTTTTGTTTTTTACTCTATTTACAAGTATATATTTTACATCATCAAAATTATCTTTTGATTAATATTTTTAGACACCGGTTTGAGATAGAAGCCATAAGCTTAAGGCGAGGCTAAAAGCCTTTTTCGTTACTCATGTCAGCATTCTCTCTTGGAATTTTTATAGGTATATCTAATGATTTGATATTTTATTAGACCTTGTCTACCTTAATTATACTTCTTAGAAGCATTCATATCTATTTTTTATCCAATGTTCCGCTACCCCACATATTATGTGTACAAGGTTTCGGTATATTATTTTAGATCCGTTAAATTTTCGGTGTTTTATTCTAACATTTAATCAGTGCTCTGTTACGAGGTCTTCAAAAAATGGCCGCTTCTAAGCCTATTTCCTGATTGTTTTAAAAAAAAACATCCTTAATTTCACTTAACAATAATTTTGGAACCTTAACTCTTGTTCTGGGCTGTTTCCCTTTAGACATACAACCTTATCGCACTATGTCCGATTATTTAACATTCATCTTTGCCCTTCCGAGTGCAAATACTCTCCGGTAAAGTCACTACAACCCCCCGATGTTGACAAATACACTTGTATTGTCCGAGATCACAGTTCTGTACCTGCTAAGATGTTAATTAAATTACCTACTTACATAGGTTTCGCGGAAAACCAGCTATACTAGTCAGTTTTGTCTTTCACTAACTTACCACAGTTCATCGGATATCTTTACAACGATAACCCGTTCGGGCTTTTACAACCCTGACCATGGTAAGATCACTAGCCTTCGGGTCTAATCCTAGATACTTATTCATTTTTTCATAATTGGTTTATCTAAGCAAAAATATTTATTATATATTTTTTATTTGCTTGCATCTAAAATTAACTTGCTGACCCATTATGCAAAAGGTACACTCTTATTATTTATTTAAAATTTCACTAGAGCTGCTTATAAAACTACTATTTCAGCTTTTTCCCTCACGGTACTTCTACACTATCGCTTATATATTTTCTTTAGCCTTAGAGGAAGGTTCCCCTATATTTAAACAGATTTTTTTCCGTTTTACTTTTACACGTAATATTTCTATTACCCCTACAGTGTTAGGCTATTATTATTCAGATGACACTAAATAATAATCTCGTTTGATTTCTTTTCCTAAAGTTACTAAGATATTTCAATTCACTTTGTCTAATTATAAGATTTCTCTTTGATCTCTAACATCCTGTTAGATGAACCTTGAAATATATAGCTAACCATCCATAATAGTTTCTTTATATACTTACCTTGATTTCTCAAGATGTATGTGATACATATCACCTATATTGAGGGATATTTTTTGTATTAAATATATATATCAGGTTATTATGATTCGAACATAAACAATCTCCAACCCAAATGAAGCGACCAACCACCGGACACTAACCTGTTATTATATATAATTTAATTTTTTTTATCCTATTATAGGATACAGAGAGTATATGATTCGAACATATGAAAGTTTTTACCTTTAGCTAGACTCAAGCTAGCCGCCTTAAACCTCTCAGCCAACTCTCTTCTTTTTTTGATTCTTCAGTGACTCGAACACTGAACATATCCTTATCAAGAATACACTTTACCAGTTAAGTTAAAGAACCTATACTATTTTTTATATTCAAGAGCACTTAGATTCGAACTAAGAAATATAAGGTTGAAGCTTACAGTTTTGCCTATTAAACTATGCTCTTCGGAAAAGAGATGAATCGAACATCTAAGTGTTAAAACACAATATTTAGCAAATATCTTACCCTACCAATAGCAACTTTTCCTTTATATTTTTTATTTTTTTTACAATATAGTATTATTACTATTACATACGAGTTAGGTCGGCCACGATCCGACATCTATTTTCTCGACAAGAAAACCCTTTACCAATTAAGTTACTAACCCTACTTATTTATATACGGCTAGTCGAATTCGAATCGACACGCTTTACTTGGAAGGTAAATAGTCTACCATTAACTTATAGCCATTATAATTATATATATTACTATGACTAGCTGAATTCGAATCAGCACATCTTATATGGTAAATAAGCAGTCTACCATTAACTTATAGTCATTAATAAATAATATATATATATATTTATTATTTTTACATTATTGTTAAGACTTATGGGATTTGAACCCATATTATAATGATTAAAAGTCACATGTTTTACCATTAAACTAAAGTCTCTACAATTCTATTTTTATATGTATTAAGAGATAATATTCTAATAACCTCAGTAATATACAGAGATATATAAGAATAATCAAACTACATCAACAAAGTGTCAATATAATATACCTGATTCGTAACCTAAATGATGGTGATCTGTTAAATGGTATGCTGTTAAACGTCATAATCCTACAGCTAAGAATGCTGTTCCTATAATAACGTGTAATCCATGGAAACCTGTTCCAAAGTAGAAACATGATCCATAAACACTATCAGAAATTGTGAAAGAAGATACTGAATATTCTACACCTTGGAAGAATGTAAATATTATTGCTAATATTATTGTTACAATTGTTCCATATAACGCTCCTTTTCTATTACCTTGTATTAATGAATGGTGGGCATATGTAATTGTTACACCTGATGATAATAATATTATTGTATTTAATAATGGTAATTCAAAAGGATTTACAGCTTGTATACCTAATGGAGGTCATTGTGCACCTAATTCTACACTAGGTGAAATTGCACTGTGGAAAAATGCTCAGAAAATTGCTAAAAAGAAAAATACTTCTGAAATTATAAATAATCCTACACCTAAGTTTAATCCTTTTTGTACAGCATTTGTATGATTTCCTAAGTATGTACCTTCTGAAATTACATCTCTAAATCATAAACCCATAACATACATTACGTTAAATACGGCTACAGGTACTAAATACTCAAATCCTTGGAATCCATGCATAAATAAAACTATAGCTGTTGTTAATATAAATAATGAAACACTTGTAAATAATGGTCAAGGTGAAGGTGACACTAAATGAAAAGGATGATTTTGAAAATTACTTTTTGATCTATATATCATTTTTTTTTTATTTTTAATTATTGTTTAAGTTTTCATTATTGTATATATTTTATACTATTTTTGTTTTATTGTTATTACAATGGCTCCTACCATACCTAATAATAATATTATAGAACTTATTATTAATCACATTGAATGACTTGTATACATTACATTACCTATACTAGCTATATGTGTTGGTTCTATTAATGTACTATCTCAACCTTTACTACTAACATAACCTATTTGTTGTTTAAAATCTACAACATTAGATAATTCATTAGTTACTTCTATATTTAATACTTTTGCAAAAAATGTATTTGATAAATTTGTGAAGAAATTATTATTTATAGTATTTCAAGGTAATGCTTGTTTTACTACACCATAAAATAATAAAGCTACAAAAAAAGCTAAAGGTATATCATTATTAGTTTCTCTATGTAATTCAGATACTCTAATGTTAATTAACATTAATATAAAAAGAAATAATATAGATACAGCCCCTACATAAACTAATATATAAGATAATCCCATAAAACTATATCCTACTAATATTAATATACCTGCTATATTTACAAATAAACCTATTAAAAATAATACAGCTACAATAGGATTTTTACTCATAATAGTAATTAAAGCAAACATAACTGAAATGAAATATAGAAAATCTACTACTTCTATACTAAATCCGTTAGTTATAGAATCATTTAATAAAAAAATATTATTCATATATTATAATCAAATATAATCTATCATTATATTATACAATAATAAAATATCAAGATAGGATTAGAATAATAATCTAATTAGGAAGAAAAGGAATCGAACCTTCGATGGCCTATAGCCATTGAGTTTACAGCTCAACCCGTAAACCAACAAACGGACCCTTCCTTAAAAAAAATCTTATCTTTTTTCTGGATTCGAACCAGTTGGAAATTATTCCAATGTACCGTATAAAGATTATACATAGATATTTAAAAATATCTATGTATATAATTTTTTTTAATGTTTATATTCCCCGTGCAATTTCCATTACACGAACCTTATTTCGACTTAACACCAATCAAAGTTTTGCATACGAAAACTTTCCTGCATATTAATATATCTAATTATATATAATGTTACACAGGAAAAATCAAACTTACTGCATCTTCTTCTTTCAGCGCCTGACGAGTGGTTAGTACCTAACTGAGATAAAATTCACCGTGACGATGGTGATTCACGATTACTAGTAATTCCTTTTTCATGTAGTCGAGTTACAGACTACAATCCATTTATTTCCTTTTTTGGGGATTAGCTCCATTTCACAATATCGCATCCCTTTGTAAAGGCGTATGTGGCACGTCTATAGCCCACAGCATTTAGGCCATAATGACTTGTCTTAATCCCTATTATCTGGTCCAATGTAGTAGCGAACCACTCTATATAAATAAATAAAGTGAGGGTTTTCGTTAATTAAAGGAGTTAACCAAATCTCACGACATTAACTAAAGACAGCCATGCAGCGCTTGTAACAATTTTTTATAATATGCTATACAAGCTGTGGTAAGGTTTTTCGCGGATCATCGAATTAAATAACATACTTCACTACTGGTTTCAGAAACGGTCTAATGATTTCAGTTTATATGTTGCCATAGTACTCTTGAGGTGGAATGCTTACACTTTCGTTTATACATTAAATTTCTCTAATGTATGACATTCATCATTGTCTGCTTGGACTATTAGGGTATCTAATCCTGTTTGCTACCCAAGCCTTCGTATCTCAACGTCAGTTATTACATAGAAGGACGCCTTCGCCGTTGACAGTCCTTCTGGTATCAAAAAATTTTATCTCTACTCCAGAAATTCTTCCTTCTCACATATAACTCTAGTAAAAAAGTACTCTTTTAAAGTTTAATTTACAGTCTACACACCCTTTAAACCCAATAATGATAACTAACACTAGCCTCCTACGTATTACCGCGACTGCTGGCACGTAGTTTGGTCAAGACTTATAAATAGATTATGTCATTATAATATATCTATTTAGAATTTTATGCGAATTAATCGCTATTGTATTTATACAAATACACTTACATTCTTCCAAGTTACTGGTTCAGCCTTACGGCCATTGACCAATATTCCTCACTGCTGTACATAAAAGCATTGGGTTTTTTTCAGACCCAATGTGGTCGATCAACTTTCCAGTTACGACTACGGTTACTGCTAGAAAAGTCATTACCTTTCCTACTACTCACCGTGATAAAAATTAACATCTTAAACCGGATTTATATTACCTTTATTATATAAGGGATTTTTTCCCTTAGTTTAAGGTAGCCAATTTATCTTATACTCACCTGTACACCACTACTACTTATTTTTAGATTAAAAATAATCTAAAACCTAAATAGTCGTTCGATTAGCATGTGTCAAGTACTTGGACAGTGTTCAGTTAGAGCCATCATCAAACTCTCTAAATTTTTATTTGGTATACCATACCTATATTGTATTATATACATTTATTATGTATAATTTTTGTTGTTTTTCTATAAGATATAAATAAGCCAGTTTCTGTTTATTTTTCAATAATTCTAAAGGAAAACTAAACATAGGGTTATTGTTCGATATTTATTAAAATAATAATAAATTATTAGTTTCTGTATAAATCCTTATATCTTTATAAAGTTAATATATATTAACATATATGTATAACAAGTATTGGACTTTCCTATTTACATGAAATTTTTATATCTTATAGTTGCCATATTAATTAAATTGATAGAACAATTAATTAATATTAAAAAATAATGATTATTATTTATCTATTGGCTAGTTTATTTAGACTAAAAAAAATAATATAAATTCTATATAAAAATTATATATTCAATTTAGATTTTATTATATAAATAAATATATTTTTCTAGTGTAAATCTAATCCATCTTTAATATATGAACAAGATAAAACTACGAAAACTTGTGCTTGAATGAAGGCTATAGCTAATTCTAAACCTGAGAATGCTATAATAAATGCTAAAGGTATTAATCCTAAAATAAAGAATATTATACCACTAGTCATAATATTATATGTAAATCCACTTAAAATACTTAAAAGCATGTGACCACTTAATATATTAGCAGCTAATCTTAAACCTAATGAAACATTTCTAGATAAGTAAGAAATGAATTCAATTAAAACTAATAATGGTAATAATGGTAATGGACAACCTGAAGGTACAAATAATGAAAAGAATTTTAATCCATGTCTTTGGAAACCTAATATTGTTGCACCTAAAACAATAGTAAAACTAATTGAGAATGTTAGAATAAAATGTGATGTTGATGCAAAACTGTAAGGTACTAATCCTATTAAATTATTTACTAAAATAAATATGAATAATACATACATTAAAGGAAAGAACATTTGTCCTTTATTTGGGTTTATTTGATTTACAACAATACCGTGTACTGTTGCGTATATACTTTCTTGACTTATTGATCAGTTGTTAGGTACGATTTTATTGTTATTTGTAGCTAATAAGCTATATGTTAAAATTAAAAAAATACTTATTGATAAGTATAAACCTATATTTGTTAAAGATAGGTGTATATTACCTAATAAGTTTGCATTTAGAGATATTAAATCTCTAACTTCAAATTGGTCTAATGGACTTAATACAAAATCTAAATGACGCATAAAATTATATTTAAGTAGATATAAATATTAACTTATTTTTTTCTAAATAGAAAACTCAAATATGAGATTTATATAATAAAGATTTATTATAGTTTAATTTTTTTTAAATAGTATTATATATATTATAATACTATTAATTATAATTTATTTATGTAAATACGTGAAATAAAAATACGTACGAATTTTGGTAATATGTATTTAGTAAATGCGTATATTAACACTGTTAATATAACAAAAGTAAATACTACTTGATTTACAAAAAAGAATGGTACTAATTGTGGCATATAAGTATATTTATTAATTGTGTTGATATTTTCATAATTTATATCTTGACTTTAAAAGATTATAAGATAATGAGTATAGTTTACCATAAACTATATAGTAATAATTTAGATTAAAAATAAATAATATTTTTATTTTTTCTAAATGATAGCCCTTAAGATGAATCGAACATCTATCAAAATATTAACAGTATCCCGCTCTACCATTGAGCTATAAGAGCTAAGTAATAAAAATTTATAGTTTTTATTATAATTCTTACCCAAGAATCGAACTCGGATCAAAATATTAGAAGTATTCTGCTCTACCATTGAGCTAGTAAGAATATTATTTATAAATAAGTATATACATATTTATAAATAATTAAAATTAAATGTTTTATTAATATATATTATTATAATTAATTAATAGTATAAATTAATGAAGAAACTGAGTAATGTAGACCATCTAATATTGGTGCAGGATATATACCAAATAATACTGTTAATACTACAAATACTAATAGCATAATAAATTCTCTTCTAGTTACATCACCTATATTTTCTACAAAATAAACAGAGTATGAACCACCAAAGGCTATTCTATTATACATAAATATTGTATAAGCAGCTGATAATACAATAGATGTACTAGCTAATATACCTAAAATAGGCATTCTTTCAAATGCACCATATAATGACATAAATTCACCTAAGAAATTTAATGTTAATGGTGTACCACTATTACCTAAACATAATATAAAGAATAATATGGAGAATACAGGCATTATTTGAGCCATACCTCTATAATATGTAATTAATCTAGTAGAAGATCTATCGTATAAAATACCTCCAGCACAAATAAATAATCCTGGTGATACAAAACCGTGAGCTAAACCTAAAACTATTGCACCTTCTATTCCTTGTATTGTATTACTAAACGCACCTATTAAATAAACAGCTGCGTGAGATACAGAAGAGTAAGCAATAAGTTCTTTAATATCTATTGTTCTTAATGTACTAAGACTTGCATAAATTATTGTTATTACACCTATTACATATATTATATATGTATAATTTAAAGAAGCTTTAGGTAATAAAGGTAACATTAATCTAAATATACCATATAAACTTAATTTTAAAACTATACCTGCTAATATAATACTTCCAGATAAAGGTGATTCAACGTGAGCTTTTAATAATCAAGTATTTAAAAAAATAACTGGTGTTTTTACAGCAAAAGCTATAAATATTCCATAGAATAAAAATAATTGTGTTACATAATTAAAGTTTGCTTTTGATAATGCATCAAAATCAGTTGTTCCCATTATAGAAGACATTACTATAACAGATAATAACATGAATAATGAACCTAATAAAGTATATAAAAATAAATAGAAACTAGCTCTTACTTTATTACTTGAACCGAATAATCCTATTAATAAGAATAAAGGTGGTAATATACTTTCAAAAAAGATATAGAATAATAGTATATCTAGTACTAAGAATACTGCTAATAATAATGTTTCTAATAATAACATTATTACTACAAACGATAATACATTTTTAGATTGAATTGAATTTCAATTAGATAATATTGCTACAGGCATTATTATAGTTGTTAATAATATAAAATATATAGATAAACCATCTACACCTAAATATATATCAAAATAACTTATTTGATAATGTTCTTCAATAAATTGAAATTGTTTACTACTAAAATCAAATAGTATAAACATTACTAATGAAACAACCAAATTTATTATAGATGTAGTTAAAGCTATAGATTTTATTCTTATATTATTAATCAAAGATAAACCATAATTTGCCTCTATTGTTACAATACTTATTCCTATTAATGGTATTAATAATAATAATAATGACATATAAATATAAATATATATTTTTTATTTACTACTTATTAAATATGTATATAAACATATTTTGTAACACTTTTTGATATGCCAAAAAAGCTGTTCTATATAACTAAGTAATACAAAATAATAACTATTTTTAGTTTACTATATTACTATTTAATACTATATAGTGTATTTGTAAAATTTTAAATTACCTATATATTACATATATATATATAAATCCTTAATATAATATTTACATTATAAATGTATACAAATATAAAAATTAATTATATTATAATACTATTTGAGTAGGTAATGCATCTAAACCATATATAACACAAGGTAATAAAACAACATATGCTATTATTAAAGGTAAGAAAACAGTTCAACAAACAGACATTAATTGATCAAAACGTATTCTAGGGAAAGAAGCTCTAACTCAAATGAAAACAAATACTAATACAATAGTTTTAAATCCTAAATTTAAAGGAGAAGAAGATATGTTAGTAAATATTGCTTCTAAAATAGAGTTATCTACACCAAATATAGAATTTAATATGTCTATAATTAAATTAAGAGGTATAATACTTAAATAACCACCTAAGAATAAAATACTATTTAAAATACAAATTAAAACTATACTAGCATATTCTGCTAAGAAAAAGAATACAAAAATACTAGCTGAATGTTCTGTCATAAAACCACTAACAAGTTCTGATTCGGCTTCAGCTAAATCAAAAGGAGGTCTGTTAGTTTCTGCTATAGAACCTACAAAGAATATTAAGAATAATGGAAATAAGGGTAATAAGAAATTAACTACTTTTTGTGATTCTACAATAGTTATTAAATTTAAATTACCTGCTAATAATAAAACTAATAAAATAATAGAACTTAATATTAACTCATAACTAATTAACTGAGCTGTACTTCTTAATGAACCTAAGAATGCATATTTAGAATTAGCTGATCATCCTGCTAATAATATACCATATGTAGCTAAAGAAGAAACTGCTAACATATAAAGTATACCTAAACTAAAATCTGATACAAATATACCTGATCCAAAAGGAACAACTAAATAACCTAATAATGCAAAAATTAAAGTTAGCATAGGTCCTAAGAAAAATAAATAAATATTAGATTGTGTTGGTGCTACATACTCTTTTAATAATAACTTTAAAGCATCAGCAAAGGCTTGTAATAAACCATAATAACCTACTGCATTAGGTCCTAATCTTCTTTGCATACTAGCCATAGTTTTTCTTTCAGCTACAGTAACAAATGCAACTGATAATAAAGCAGGTACAATTAATAATAATCCTTCAAGTATTGAAATAATAATAATTTTCATTTTTATATTAAATTTTTATTATAATATAATATATATAATTCTGTTATTTACTATTTTAAACTTGCTGTTTTTATAACTATATGTTATTATATTTAATAAACATACTCATGTAATATCTTAAAATATAAAATATTTTAGTATTATGTAAATTTTTCATTTAAAGTTAATTACTTATATAATTGTTATATTTTTATATCTAAATTAGGAGTTCGGGGAACTCGAATCCCTTTATTTCGATTTGCAATCGAAACGCAGAACCTTCTACTCAAACTCCTATAAATATATATATATATTTATATTTATATATATATATTTACATATATACATAAGTTATAATAAGAAAATATTTTATATATATAATATATATTTTGTTTTTCATACATAAATAAAATTAATTATTTTCTAGTAGATAATTCTACTAAACTATTTTCTATAATACTTAAAGCAGGTACTATCACAAAGAAATGTGCAAAATATAAAACAGTTGAAATTTGTCCAAATTCTATAAATGGAGTTTCAACGTGTTTTGCACCTATTTGCATTAATACTAAGAAATTAGCCACGAAAATAAAGAATGCTATTTTACTTAATGGTCTAAATTGAACACCTCTTAATTTAGATAAATCTGTAATAGGCATAGCAATTAAAGCTAATATAGCTGCAAACATAGCTATAACACCTAATAATTTATTAGGTATAGATCTTAATATTGCATAGAATGGTAGTAAGTATCACTCTGGTACAATAGCAGGTGGTGTTTGCATTGGGTTAGCCATAATATAATTTTCACTATCTCCTAACGCGTTAGGCATAAAGAAAACAAATACAGATAATACTATAAAGAAAATAAATATTGTTATTAAATCTTTAAATACGAAATAAGGTGCAAAAGGTAATCTATCATAATTACCTGATATACCTAATGGATTACCTGATCCTACAACATCGTGGTAAGCTATTAAGTGCATTACTACTAATGCAGCTAATACAAAAGGTAATACGAAGTGTAATGCAAAAAATCTATTTAATGTTGCATTATTAACAGAGAAACCTCCTCAAATAAATTCAACAATATCTTGACCTATTCAAGGAATAGCACTCATAAGGTTAGTAATAACTGTAGCACCTCATAAACTCATTTGACCATATGGTAATACATAACCTAAGAAAGCTGTTGCCATCATTAAAACAACTATAATTGTACCTATAATTCATGTTAATGTTCTAGGTGATTTATATGATCCATAGTATAAACCTCTTCCTATGTGTAAGTATAATAAAAAGAAGAATGCTGATGCTGTATTAGCGTGTAAATAACGTATTAATCAACCATTGTTAACATCTCTCATTATATGCTCTACAGAATTAAATGCTTCTGCTACACTAGGTGTATAATGCATAGCTAATGTTACACCTGTAACTATTTGGATTACTAAACATAAACCTAATAATGACCCAAAATTCCATAAATAACTAATATTTGCTGGAGTAGGTGCGTCTATTAAATATGAATTTA
>NW_026695284.1:0-94687 GCF_028974065.1 Penicillium cinerascens
TATATCCTTATATAATAAAGCACTTATACCTAAATCCTCCTAAAGTGCCATTTTTATTAAAGAAGCTAGAGACCTAGGGTCTATATAGTAATATAAATAAAGGAAATATAGTATAAGCCCTAGTATAGGTAGTATAGGCTATATTAATATAATAGTAAAGGCGTAAATATATATCTATTTAGTGCTAATACTTTTAAAGCACTAAGGCCCCTCTTTTATTGCTAAAAAGGGAGCTTCTAAGGTATATAGTGTATATATCTAGTTATATAGTAACTACTATATATAGTTAATTATAGGGAAAACTAAGATATTAATCCTAGATACTAATTAATAAGGCTAAAACCTAGTAAATATTAAAAAATAGTAAAGTAGCTATAAATAGCTATAATCTTAGTATTTAGTTAGCTAGATTAGTAAATAAAAGAAAGTTAATCTTTATCTATAATTAAATAAATATATTTATATTATAATAGTAAATAAATATCCTAATTAGGAAATAAGGTATAATCTTAGTTATTATTAGGGATATAAATACTATCTTCTTTTTATATCTCTTTTTATATCTCCTCTTATTTACCTTTTTTAGCCTTTAGTTAGCTATCTTTTTTTAAATTCTATCTGATTTTTGCCTTTTTTTGACTTTTTCTTTCTAAAAACTCTTTTTACTATAGATAAATAAACTTCCTAAGCTATCTATATATATAAAGGTATATAAGGTAAAGTGTATATACTAATATAGTATATAGCTAAAAGTAAAGTAGTTATAAATCTATCTATATTTTTTAAAAGCCTAATAGTAGCTAATACTATAGATATATCTAAAATAATAAATCCTTTAGATATAATAATCCTATAAACACTAATTATATATATATTTATAGACTAATAAGGTAATACCCTTAAAGCTAGTAAAGAGTACTACTATATATTAGGCTATTTTTATATAGTAGATTAAAGTAAAGGCCCTAACTAAAGAGATATATAACTTCTATAGAAAGATATTAGATCTATTTACTTTATACTATACCTTAGTTATTAAAGGTATATCTATTTTTAATAGTACTTATACTAACTATATATTTAGCTAGAATAGTAAATATTACTCCTTTTATAAGTCTTTATATTTTTATATATAGCTTATATAGTAGACTAATAGTAGAATTTAGGATAGATTATAGAGTACTATCTATATTTATTATAGACCCTTTATATATTTAGAATCCTAAATATCTTTTCTTAAAGGCTAATAAAGTAAAGCTTAGTTTAGCTATTTTTATAGATATATATAAGCTAATAAGGTATAGATAGTAACTCTTTTAGTTATATCTAGTAGTACTATAGCTATAAATAAAAAATATAAATAGGCTAGTAATAAGCTACTAAAAACCCTTAAAAAGAAAGGTTTATAGGGTTTAGCTAGCCTAAAATCTAGTTATAAAAAGCTATATAAGATTAGCCCTAATTTTAATATTTATTAGTATAAATTACTTTTAAATAACTATAAACTTAGTAAAAGTAATAATCCTATAGCCTTTTATTTAGCCTTTTTAAAGTATTAAGACTATAGATATTTAGATCTATTTAGATATTAATTAGCTTACTAAGATATTTATAGCTATAAATAAACTAAAGACCCTATATAGATTAAAGAGAAAAAAGAAAAAAATATCTTTACTATAAATAAAGATAAAAAGAGTAATAAATATCTATATATAGGTATTTTAGTAGTTTCTAATTATTTTCTAGGTTTTTTAGTATTTTTCTATTTTTTAAGATACTTAATAAAAGCCTTTTATATTTATTATTATAGGTTTTTAGTAAGCCCTTATAAAGGCTATTAATCTTTATCCTAGGATAGGACTATTCCTCTCTTTTTATATTTATTAATATATAGATAAAAAAAGATAAAGGATAACTATAGTAAATAAGCTATTAAATACTATATTATCTTTTTATATTAATAAATATACTAGTTTTTTTAGTTCTATATTTTAAAAGATATCTCTTTTATTTTCTTTTAAACCCTTTTTATTAAGGGCCTAAATCTATAGATTCTTAGTTATTTACTTTTAAATCCTATTTATTAGATTTAGATTTAGTACTAAAAGATTATATTTCTTTAAATATAGCTTTAATAGGCTTTTATAAATATAGTATAGTTCTATAGCTAAAGGTTTTAGTTCTTTTAAATATAGCTTACTATATAGCTTTTTTAGATAAGGCTTTTTTCTATATTTTCCTTATATTTACTTTTATTTTTATAATAATATAATTAATAATATCTCCCTCTTTTAATAAATAAAAATAAATACTTAACTATTTAAATTTATTCTATTTAATATATATAAATATAGATAGATTAGTATATAAAAGTATAAAAGAGTTATCTTTAATAATTATATAAACTTTTTTAGATATTTCTATATATATTTTTATTTACTATAATATAGAATAGGCTACTATAGATATCTATAATTATATAAGGTCCTCTTTATCTATATTTACTATAATTAAATATAATCTATTAATTAATATATAAAGTACTTATCTACTAGATTCTTTAAATATATATATCTTTAAAGGATAGCTTTTAAATATTTAATATAGACTAAACTATTTACTTTTAAACTTTTTTCCACTTTTATTTTAGATAAATATTTAATTCCCTATAGAGAAGCTAGTCTTTATTACTATAAAGTCCTAAATCTACTTTTTCTTAATAGTATATATAAAAAAAAGTTTATTTACCTTTATTTATATATCTACTATACCTTAGATATAAAAATTAATATTACTAGTACTATCTAAGATAGATATATTTAGATCTTTAAGGATTTAAAGATAAATACTATAAATAAAGAAGAAAAGACTAAAATATATAGATAAATATTCCTATATATATATAGTAAAAAGGGCCTATAGTAGATATAAGTCCTAAATATATATTAGCTTATTTATAAGATATTTTATAAGTATCTATCTAAATACCCTATTTAGATTCTCTATTTTCCTATTTATTTATAGATAATAAAGTATTATTATCTAATAATAAGTCTTTAAGATTCTTAAAAAATATTAAATAGTACTAAATAGTAGATTTAGCCTATTATTAGAGATTAGCTTTTATAAAGTGCTATATAGAAGGAAAATATCTTTATATAGGAACTAGCTAAGTACCTCCTTTATAGCTTTAAAAATAGCTTTAGCTATTAACTATCTAGTTATATAATAAATAGCTATAATAATCTATCTATTCCTATTTAAGGTAGTTAATAAATAACTAACTAAATTAATCTTTTAATATTTAAATAAATATATATTAGTAGTAACTATATACTATACTATTTCTTTTTTAAAGGATTTCTTTAGATTCTATAAAATTTAGTAATTTAAGCACTCCTAAGTAGCTTTTTTAATATCTAATTAAATATTAAGCTACTAAATATAGGGCTAAATAACCCTATTTAAGCCTAAAAAACTAAAATATCTATATTTATAGTAAATCTTTTATACTAGATCTATATAAAAAGGTGGTTCTAGATATAGTATTTATATACTATCTTTATAGATAAATATAAATTAGTATTTTAAGGCCTTTTTAAATAATAGTATATTAATAAATAAAAAGAGTATCTAAAAACTTAGAGCTAAAGTAAACCTTAATATAGTATAAATAAAGGCTTTTCCTTTTAGATATATACTATCTATTAAATATATAATAGTAGTAGCTAGCTATTTATCTTTAGGAATTCTTAAGACTATATATATTACTACTAGATAAATATACTAGCTAAGCTAGATTATAGCTATATTTATAGATAAATTTTTAATAAAATCTAGCTATTAGCTAATAGTATTAGAAATAATAGCTTTTAAACCTTTATAGTAGTATATTTTTAGATTATATTCCTAGAACTCTTTAATTTAGTAAGCTAAATATTTACTATATATAGTAGTTATCTATAAATACTATAGACCTTTATAATTAGTAATAATTATAGTTATTATTTTATTTTTAATATAATAGTTTTATAGATATAGGGCCTTTTTAATAGCTAAAAGCTCTTTTTTATAAATAAGATAATTTAGCTTTACTCTTTATAGTTTCTTTTTATTAAATATAACTAAATAAAAAAGATTAGCTTTATTTTACTATATTAAGACTATTCTAAAGGCCTATTTAGAAGTATCTATTTTAATAGTAAAAGATTTTATATAGTCTAGTTAAATTAAAATAAAAGCTATAGTTATAGCTTTTTTTAACTAATAAAATACTACTTTTATAGCTAAAATCTATTAAATAAGATAGAACTTTTTTATATAGAGCTCTATATTAGTTTCTTTTAGTAATTTATATAGTAGTATATATATTTTTATAAAATTATATATAAAATAGTAGTAATAGATAGTAAAACTAAAGAATTAGTAGACTTTATAAATATTCTATAAATAAAGCTATATCTAGATTACCTTAACTTTCTTTAGAAAAGGTAAGATAGTCCTATTTTAAAGGATATAGCTATAGAATTCTAGCTAATTTATTATAAAGATATATTTTTTTAGTTTAATATATAACTTTTACTATTAAAATAAAAAAGACTATTTCTAGATATTTATAGTATTCTATTAGTATATTAGAGAATATTAGTATATTATTAAGGTAAATTACTATATTTCTATTTAAAAAAAGATATAATATATTATTTATAATAGATTAGAATATTATAGATATATTTATTAAATTAAATAGTATAGTAAGCTATTTATACTTTTTTTAAATAGTATTAAAAGCTATTTTTTTAATTAAACCTATTTCTATCTAGATCTACTAATATCTAGATACTAAATTAATTTTTAATAGATACTTTACTTAGCTAATCTAATCTAAAAGATCTTAGATATATAAAAGTAGATAGCTATTTTTAATAGTAGCTTAGTTTAGTATATAGTAATTAATATATATTTACTACTTTTTACTAGATTTCTTTATAAAAATAACTAAAAAGCCTTAAAGCTTAAAGATAGCTATATAAGTCTTTTTATAAAAAAGATTATAATTTACTAGGCTTATTCCTTTAATTTTTCCTAGGATATTAGATATAAATTAATATTAATAGGAGCTTTTATATCTATATAGATCTTATAAATAATAAAGTACTTTAGAGGTATCTTATTAAAGAGTTTATCTTAAAAGATAAAGGAGTATTTCTAGATAAGTTTAGTTATATAGAGATTAGTATAAATAATAAATATATCTTTTAGTTTATCTAGTTTTAAGGGCTTAACTATAATAAGATAGCTCTAGATTATTTTTTTTTTAATATTTATATAGTTTACTTTATAGATAAAAGATTTAGTATTTATAGACTACTATCTTATAGTAGATATAGGTTTATAATAATATATATAATATAGTAATAGCTTTTATAGTCCTATAAGATTATTTTTAGTAGTTTTTAGTTAAATAATAGTACTTTATTATAAAGGAAGTCTTAACTAATAATTAGATTATAATTAATAGCTAATATTTAAGCCTTAATAAATCCCTATTAGCTCTTTAATAAATATAAAAGATAAATAAAATTAGATATAAAGAGATATTTACTATTAAATAAGATTATAATAAAAGGGTTTTTTAATTTTTAAATATAAACTACTAAATATATTTAGTCTAAAATATATAGAGATATAAATAAATAGATTATATCTATATCTATTAATATCTATACTATAGCAGTTTTTAAGGTTTCTACTCTAATCTAGCCTTTATAGAATATTAAAGAGCTATATATAATATCTAGTAAGGCTAAAATATAGCTAATTTAATTAAAAATAAAATATTTTAGTAGTTTTAGATCTACTTTATTAGCCTTAAATAGATTTAAAGGGTTAAACCTCTTTAGATTAGATATAATTAAAGCCTTTTTAAGATAACTAATAAAGGCTTTAGTATTATTTAGCTATTTTAGTTTTTTAAATTAGCTACTATAAAAAGTATCTAATTAAAAGATTTTTATATTTTTTAGCTAGTATAATAGTAGTAATAGATATAGCTAAATCTTTTATAGTTATAGTACTAAAATAGTTTTTAAAGGTTTTTTAGTAGTTAGTTCCTTTTAAATATATTTATATATAAATCTCTATCTATATTAGTTATATTTTAGTATATATAATTAGTAATTTTAGTCTTTTATTTAAAGCTAATAAAGTATTTAATAACTTCTATAAGTATTTAAAGATAATAAAGATCCTTTATTTACTTCTTTTAAAGATATAGGTTTATACTATTATAGAGGTATTAAATAAATATTACCTTTAATATCTTAAGATTATATTTAGTAAATACTTTATAGAGCTCTATAGTATACTTTTAGAATAAATAGTTCTTTTAGTATATATTTTTAAATATCTTTTAATATTTTTTAAGGCCTAGATATTCTAAGAATTACTTTTTAATCTATATATAGTATTATTCCTATATAAAAAGTATAGTCCTATATCTATAATTAATAGTTTATTAAGCTATATACTAGATATTAGCTATTTATTTAACTAACTATTTACTAGCTATAATAACTATATTAAGCCTTTCTAAGAAGTATACTAGTCTATTAAGCTAATTCTTAAAAATAGTATTTATAGTTATTTAGGTACTTTTATATAGAATCTTTATAGATTTATTTACTATAGTTATTAATTAAGTAGATATTCTTAAAAAGGTTTTTCTTTATTAAAAGCTATATATTATTAAACTATAATCTTACTAATATAGATATAGGATTAGTTATAGCTAATAGTAAAGCTAATATAGATTAGTAGCCCTATTTTACTATAAATATAGATCCTTATAGAGTTATATTTAAGGGAGTTTTCTTTATATTTTTAGTACTAATATATCTCTTAGGCTATAAATATAATAGCTTCTATTTATATTTTAGGGTCTAGTAAGGTATTTAGGACCTTTAGTATACTATCTATAAATATATAGAGTAGTACTACTAATATATACTATAATTATAGTAGTAAAGGTCTTTTAGAATTTAATAATAGATTAATAAAGCTAATATTAGTACTAATAAATTAATTATTAATATCTATTTCTAATATTTTCTTAATTTAAGGTATATAATTATATATAATAAGAAGTATAGATAAGTATATATAAATATATATATATCTTTATTTAAAAAAGAAAATTTTCTTTGCCCCCTATCTAGCTAATATATCCTCTTTTCCTTAGTTAGGACTAGCTAGGTCTATAGTTCTAAAAGATACTATCTACTTACCTTAGGGTTCACTAAGGGTCACTAGTAAATAAATTTCTTAGGGGTTATTAGGCCCTAGATCTATATAAAGGTAACTATATAGGAATATATAGTCCTATAAGAGAGCGTCTTTACCTAAATAACTATAGAAGATTATTTATAACTATAATATACTACTAGATAAGATTTATAAAGCAGGAATAGTATAATATTTCTAAGTTAAGGGGAAGAGTGCTTAAGTACACGACCATATAGGAGTATATAGTTACCAAAGAAACCACTTATACAGGTCCTAGGTTCCTAGACCTATATTTTTAATAGTTTATATTTAAAAATTAAAAAACTTTTTTATTATGACCTTATTTAATAGTAAATATCTTTTTATATCTAATTTTATTTATCTTTTTATATTTATTAGAAGTTAATAAAGATTTATTAAAATATAAATATTAATTATTAATTATAATTTAATTATTAGTTAAGATTTCTTTTATAATAAAATACTATTATTTAATTAAAAATTACTAAAGATAATTTTATAAAACTATAAAAGCTATTACTATATTATATATACTATTAAAAATTTATATTTATTATAAAATAGTAATCTATAGATATTAAACTTTTTATTTATAAAATAAACTATATAAATACTAAAAAAAATATAATTTAGAGTTATTTTATTATAGTTAAGCTCTTAGAACTAGATAAATTAAAAGATATATCTATTATTTATATTAATCTCTATATAATTAAACTTATCTAAAAATACTTTTCTATCTTTTAAGATAAACTTTTTAATAAGATATCTTTAGAATATTTTATTATTTATAAGATTTATATAGGTATAAAAGCTTTTATTAATATTAATTTATATCTAATATCTTGAGAAAAATTGAAGGAATAAGCTTAGTAAATTATAATCTTTTTTATAAAAAGATTTATATAACTATTTTTAAACTTTTAAAGGTTTTTAGTTATTTTTATAAAGAAATCTAGTAAAAAATAATAAATATATATTAATTACTATATATTAAACTAAGTTATTATTAAAAATAACTATTTATTTTTATATATTTAAGATCTTTCCAATTAGATTAATTAAGTAAAATATTTATTAAAAATTAATCTAATATTTAAATATTAATAGATCTAGATAAAAATAAATTTAATTAAAAATATAGCTTTTAATACTATTTAGAGGAAATATAAATAGTTTACTATATTATTTAATTTAATAAATATATCTATAATATTTTAATTTATTATAAATAATATATTATATCTCTTTTTAAATAAAAATATAGTAATTTACTTTATAATATATTAGTATTTTTTAATATATTAAAAGAATACTATAAATATCTAAAAATAGTTTTTTTTTATTTTAATAATAGAAATTATATACTAAACTAAAAAATATTTTTATAATAAACTAATTAAAATTTTATAGCTATATTTTTTAAAATAAGACTATTTTATTTTTTCTAAAGAAAATTAAAATAATCTAGATATAGCCTTATTTATAAAATATTTATAAATCTACTAATTTTTTAGTTTTATTTATTATTATTATTATTTTATATATAATTCTATAAAAATATATATACTATTATATAAATTATTAAAAGAAATTAATATAAAGCTTTATATAAAGAAATTCTATTCTATTTAATAAATTTTAGCTATAAAAGTAGTATTTTATTAGTTAAAAAAAGTTATAACTATAGCTTCTATCTTAATTTAACTAGACTATATAAAATCTTTTACTATTAAAATAAATACTTTTAAATAAGCCTTTAAAATAGTCTTAATATAATAAAATAAAGCTAATCTTTTTTATTTAGTTATATTTAATAAAAAAACTATAAAAAATAGAGTTAAATTATTTTATTTATAAAAAAAAATTTTAATTATTAAAAAAGCCCTATATCTATAAAATTATTATATTAAAAATAAAATAATAACTATAATTATTATTAATTATAAAAGTCTATAATATTTATATATAATTACTATATATAGTAAATATTTAGTTTACTAGATTAAAAAGTTCTAAGAATATAATTTAAAAATATATTACTATAAAGGTTTAAAAACTATTATTCCTAATACTATTAGTTCATAGTTAGATTTTATTAAAGATTTATCTATAAATATAGCTATAGTTTAGCTTAACTAATATATTTAGCTAGTAGTAATATATATAGTCTTAAGAATTCCTAAAGATAAATAACTAACTATTACTATTATATATCTAATAAATAATATATATTTAAAAAGAAAAGCCTTTATTTATACTATATTAAGGTTTACTTTAGCTCTAAATTTTTAAATACTTTTTTTATTTATAAATATATTATTATTTAAAAAGGCCCTAAAATATTAATTTATATTTATCTATAAAAATAGTATATAAATACTATATCTAAAATAATCTTTTTATATAAATTTAGTATAAAAGGTCTATTATAAATATAGATATCTTAGTTTCTTAGGCCTAAATAAGGTTATCTAGCCCTATATTTAGTAACTAAATGTTTAATTAAATATTAAAAAAGTTATATAAAAATACTTAAATTACTAAATTTTATAGAATCTAAAGAAATCTTTTAAAAAGGAAATAGTATAGTATATAGTTACTATTAATATATATCTATTTAAATATTAAAAGATTAATTATTTAGTTATTTATTAATTATCCTAAATAAGGATAAATAGATTATTATAGCTATTTATTATATAATTAGATAGTTAGTAACTAAAGCTATCTTTAAAACTATAAAGAAAATATTTAGTTAGTTTTTATATAAAGATATTTTCTTTTTATATAATATCCTATAAAAGTTAATCTTTAATAATAGACTAAATCTACTATTTAGTATTATTAGATATTTTTTAGGAATCTTAAAGACTTATTATTATATAATAATATTTTATTATTTATAAATAAATAAGAAAATAGAGAATTTATAAAATATTTTATAAATAAACTAATATATATTTAGGACCTATATTTACTATAGGCCCTCTTTACTCTATATATATAGGAATATTTATTTATATATTTTAGCCTTTTTTTTCTAATTTATAGTATCTATCGTTAGATCTTTAAAGATCTAAATATATTTATTTTAGATAATATTAGTAATATTAACTTTTATATCTAAAATATAATAAATATATAAATAAAAGTAAATAAACTCTTTTTTATATATATTATTAAGAAAAAATAGATGTAAGACTTTATAATAATAAAAGCTAGTTTTTTTATAAAGAATTAAATATTTGTCTAAAATAAAAAAAAAAAGAAATTTAAAAATAAATAATTTAGTTTGTATTAAATATTTAAAAGCTATTTTTAAAGATATATATTTAAAAAAGCTAATAGATAAATATTTTATATATTAATTAATAAATTCTACTTAATTATAGTAAATATAAATAAAAAAGACTTTATATATATTATGACCCTAGCCCTTGCAGGGACTATATATATAGTCTCTATAGTCCTATATACTGTATATACCTATGGTCTATATAGGCTGCTGTACTATATAGGGGCTTATATCCCTATATATACCTAGAAAGCACACTAATAATTAGTTTATACTCAGAATTAAGTTATTGGTTTCTTCACTCTAATCCTTTTATTATCTCCTTAGACTGCTTTATAAAGCCAGTCTTAATATTTTAATTGCTTTAAATGGACTAGATTAGACTGTTAAAACCCTTAATAATGTCTTATATTATTTATAGTAGCTTATATCTCCTAAAAGAGGATCTTATAGAAGAAGGCTAGCTAGAAGTAATAAAAGAAGGCTAATAAAAAGCTATCCTATTATAATCTATTATAGCTACTAATCTACTAAAAAATTATTCCTTATAGGCACTTAATCTTTTATAAGATTTAGAAATAGTTATATTAATTATTTTTAAATAGCAAAATAATATAGTAGATATACTATATAATATTAAATAAAAAGAATAAAAAAAATAGTATAATTTATAGTTAAAAAAGAATAAAGTATTAAAGTAGCTCTTTATAGCTAAAGATAAAAAGGCTAAATTTATAATATAACTCTATAAATAAAAGCTTATTAATAAAGCTAAAAGAAATAGGGTTAGTTAGATAATAATAAGACTACTATTATAAATATAGTTTTTACTTTAGCTATTTTATAAATATTTTAAAGGCTACTATCTAAATCTATAAATAATCTATTAATAATATCATTAATAGTTTAATACTAAAAGCCTTTATTACTTTTTAGTAGATTTAAAAATCATTTAGCTAATAAATAAGTTTATATAAAAAAACTATATAGTCTTTTTTAAATATATTAATTTTTATAAAAAAATCTATTAAAAAGTAAGGTATTTTAAAAATAAAGCTAAGCTTTTTTTTTAATTAATATTTTGAATAATTTATTTAGAATAAAAAAGGTTACTAAAGCTATTAAATTCTTTTTAAATAATATTATAATTAAATAATTAGATTATTACTAGATTAATCTATTAAAAATTACTATTTTTACTATTTACTTTATATAAAAAAGCTAAAAAAGACCTTTATAGGGTTTTTAAACTAATCTAAGCTTTAAGAACTAATAAATAAGCTTATTTAAAGAATTTAAATAGATAATTTAATAATAAAAAAAAGATTATAGAGATTAACTAAAAAAAATAAATAAAAAATTAATAAATATATAATAAAAAAAGATCCTTAATAATAGTTTATTATATATTTAGAGAATAATATATATTTTTTATTACTAAAAAACTATAATAATAAAAATCCTTTATATTTACTATAATAATCTATAAATAAAGCACTATAGTAAATAAAGGACTAAAGAAAATATTTATATATAATATTAATAGTATAATATATATAAAATAATTAAGTTATATATAAATAAATATTTTATATATTAATATAATACTATTTATTACTATAAACTATATAAATTATTAAAATCTTTATTATTTTATAAATATCTATAAAATAAATAAATATTAACTTTATTACTAGATTACTATCTATAAAGTAGTAAAGAAGAGTCTTTAATACTATTATAATAGTAATAGATCTTATAATAAAGTATTCTTTTTATATTTTTTATATAAAAGATATTAATACTAATAATCTTATATATCTTTTTTATAAATATATAATAATAAAATATAATATACTAGATAATCTTATAAATAATAAAGGTTTAGTCTTTATTAATATATTTTAATTAATCTTTTACTATATATTAGATATAAAATATAGATTATTTATTATATTTTATCTTTAAATAGATAGATAGATTAAATAATAAAATTAGATTTTTAAATATTATTTATAAAGCTATATAAATTAGTATTAAAATAATTAGTTTTAATAGCTACTAATAAGATAGTATATTTATAATAGTATAATCTATATAATCTTTAAGATATTATTTATAAAAGCCTTTATAGATTATAAATTAGATTTTTATATCTTAATTAAAAAAGAATTAATAAAACTATATAAAGATATAAAATAGTAAACTAAAGATCTAAAAAAGATATAAAAAGACTTTTATATATATTTAAAGAGAGTAAAAAAAGGTAATAAAGAAAATATATAATAAAAAATATATAATAAAAAATATATAATAAAAAATATATTAATAAAACCTTTATAGTTAATAATTAAGTCTTTATATATAATAAATATTTAGACTTAAATAGATCTTACTAAAAGCTAAATTATTATTATACTAGATCATTTTAGATTATAGATATTATTAATAAATAAATATATAAATTAATCTTTATATTAATATACTATAAAATATATTTAATATAGTATATTTTACAATTTAAATTATATAAAAATAATTGATAATAAAAGTATAATTAACTAAATTTAATCTTTATTAATAAATATTTTAAATTTAAAGTAAAATATATTTTTAAAAGCTATAAAAATAATATAGAATTTTTAGTTAAATAAAAAAGCTATAAAGATAGTAACAATATTTAAAAACTAAAATTAAATCTTAAAAATATAGAAATACTAGATTAATTTAAAAAAAAAGTAAAACTAATAAAAAAATTTTAAAAATTAATTAAATATACTTTTATAGCTATAAAAAAAGAACTTAGTTAATTAAAAAAAATCCTTTAAAATAAATATAGTACTAAACACTAATTTATACTATATAACTATAAATTACTAAAAATAGTTTAAAACTATAAATATTTATTAATTAGTAAAAATAGCTAAATAATATATTTACTAAAAGGATTTAGTATTAGTTTCTTTTAGCTAAAAGAGCTAGCTAAACTATATAAGAATTAATATTAAAAATAAACTACTAGCTAGAGATATATTAATATAATATATAGATACTATAGAAAAAGTTATATTACTATCTATAAATTTATAGGATAAAGATCTAAATTATATTAGTTTAAATATAATTTTATAAAAACTACTAATAAAATTACTATATTTACTAAGTACTATTAATAATAACTATTATATTTTTTATTTCTATATACTATTTTTAATATAACTATTATAATTATTATAGTAAATATAGTTAATATAGGGACTAATAAAAAAAGCTATTTTTATAATAGTAAAAAAAATTATATCTTTTAATATATTAATGAATAAATTACTTAGATTAATCTATTAAATTGATAATTATTATATACTATTAAACTTTTTAATAAAACTAATTTACTATATAGTTTTTATAGATATTATAAAAAGTACTAAAATAATTATATTAGTTTTATTATTAAAATAAAGATTAATCTAAGATATAGTTTATTAGTATTAGAATTTACTAAGAAAGAATATAGATAATTCACTATAAAATAAACTTATTAAAAAGCTAATAATATATATATTTTATCCTTTTAAAATTAATAATATATATATATATATATATATTTATATATACTAAAATTACTAAATATATTATATATACTATAATACTATTAGATTTAATAGTATATTTAGTAGTTATTAGTTTAAAATATATATATTAAGTATTATAGTAATAAAAAAGATAATAGATTAATACTATAAAAATATACTAAATAAATAATTTTTATAAAAGGACTTATAATAAAGAAACTATTTACCCTATTAAATTATAAATAAACTATATATAAAAAGTCTATATCTTATAAAGACGCTAATTTACTATAGTAAAAATAAAGAAATTAGAGGAATAAAGGCCTTATATTAACCTATAAGGATATAGGCCTTTAAAAGAGGGGGGGGTAATATTACAACCCTAGCCCTTATAGAGACTATATATATAGTCTCTATAGTTTTATACACTATATATACCTATAGTCTATATAGGCTGCTGTACTATATAGGGACTTATACCCCTATATATACCTAGATAGTATACTAGTAATTAGTTTACACTCAGAATTAAGTCATTAGTTTCTTCACTCTAATCCTTTTATTATCTCCTTAGACTGCCTTACAGAGCCAGTCCTAATAATATAGCTATAAATATTTATAGTAGTTTATTTTATATTATAGTAAATAAAAATATATATAAAAATATTTAAAGAAGTTTATATAATTATTAAAAATAACTTTTTTATATTTTTATATATTAATCTATCTATATTTATATATACTAAATAAAATAAGTTTAAATAGTTAAGAGTTTACTTTGATTTAGTAAAAAAAAGAAATATTATTAATTATATTATTATAAAAATAAAAATAAATATAAAGAAAATATAGAAAAAGGCCTTATTTAAAAAAACTATATAATAAACTATATTCAAAAAAACTAAAATCTTTAGTTATAGAATTATATTATATTTATAAAAATTTATTAAAACTATATCTAAAAAAATATAATTTTTTAATACTAAATCTAAATCTAGTAAATAAGATTTAAAAATAAATAATTAAGAATCTATAAACCTAGACTTTAATAAAAAAGGTTTAAAAGAAAATAAAAGAGATATCTTTTAAAATATAGAATTAAAAAAAATAGAGTATTTATTAATATAAAAAAATAATCTAATATTTAATAGTCTATTTATTATAGTTATTTCTTTATTTTTATATTTTAGTATATTACTAACACTAGGTTTATAATATTATCCCTTCCTTCTAGGTCTTTATCTTAAAAACTCTGAAGTATAGTGGCTTTTATTAGTGAGTGATTTTTTCTTTTATCTACTTTTTATCTATATTTCCTTTAATTAAATATTATATCTATGTATAAGATATATTTATTTTAGCTTACTCTAATTATATCTATATTAGTAGTTATATAAAGTGTAAAGTATACCTAAATATAAGGTCTTACATTATATTTTAATACTAAATAGTACTATCTTATTTTATTTTTAGTATTATCTTTTAATAATAAATAGTATATTATCTTTACTAAGCTAATATATTTATATAAATAAAGGAGATTATTAAAAAATTATATAGGTAATTTTATTATATATAAATATAAAAATATTACTAAGCTAAAAGATCTTAAATATTAAAAAGAATAGGAGTTAGATTATCTTAAAAAAAGTATATTAAGTCTATCTAATAAAAAGATTATCTATAGAGAGTACTTATACTATAAATAAGTCTATTTTATCTACTATTTATAATCCTAATAGGATTTTTATAGCTATATTAAAGGGTCTTACTCTAATATAGTTAATTATATTTATTAATCTAATAAATTTTATAGACTAAACTAATATTAACTTTAATATTTTCTTTACTTCTATCTCTAAAGTATCTTTTTTATTTTAAATAATACTTAAATTAACTAATAATAGCCTTTTTAGATTTACAATAAGTTTTTATATATTTTTTAAGATAAAATATCTTTTTTATTTAATTAAAAATTACTATTAACTATTAAATTAACTATTTTCTATAATAGTTTTAATTTTATATTTATTTTTTATTTTTTCTTTAATTTTTATATTAATAGTAATTTATATATTTTTTAGTACTAATTCTAGTAATAATATATAGAATATTAAATAAATTTACTTTATATTTTTTGGTAATTTTAAATGATAGTTAATTAGTCTATTTTTTTTTTAATTATAAATAGTCTTAGTTTTTTATAGTTTAGTTTTTTATTTAGTTATTTTATTTTAATATTTTATTATAATGAATAGATCTTTTCTCTTTTTTTAAAATTAAGCCCCTTTTTATAACTTTAATTATAGTATATTTTTATATATAAATTAAGAAATTTAATATCTTTTATTATTTATAAATATAGTTATTAAATACTAATTATTAGTAATTATACTAATTCTATAACTATATAGTTATTTTATAGTTTACTAATTAATAAAAGATTATATCTATAGTTAATATAAAATAGTGATTTTTTTATAGTTAAATATATTATATTATTATATATAAATTATATAATTAATAATAATCTTACTTAGTTATTTTACTAGTAATTTATAAAAATAGTATTATAGGTACTATTCTAGTGTTTAGTTTATTTATTTTATTTATTTATTTATTTATAGATAGTAAGCTATTAAAAGTCTATAATTAATATCTATTTAGTCTATAAATAATTACTATATTTTACTAATAAATAGTTTATCTTTATTTAATATAATTCTTTTTAAAATTTTATAACTTATAAATATATATTTTATTAAAATATTTACTATCTATTCTATTAGTAATCTTTTTAATTATTAAGATTTTATATATATATTTAGTTAGTTTATTTATAATAACTATAATTATATTATATTTTTAAGATTCTAGTAATTTAGTGATAAAATCTATTATAATCTATTTTTATAAATATATTAGTATTTTATCTTTTTATATTTCTTTATATAGTGTATCTTACTAATTTATCTTTTTAATAAGTGTTATATACTATAATATATTATTAAATTTTCTAATATATATTTAAAAAGTAGTAATTATATATTTTCGTATATAATTTTTTTTTTTAAAATATATAGATTAATCTATAAATTAAAATTAATCTATTATTTTATTTTTTAATTATTCCTTTTAAATCTATATCTAGGATTTTTTATATTTTTATATTATTTTTAGTTTTTTTTTTAATCTCTTTAATCTATTTATTATTTATAATTTTATTAATTACTAAAAGAATTTAATAATTATATATAAGATTCTTTTAATATCTATAATTAAGATTATAGATACTACTTTTTTAGTTATTTTTTTATAGTCTAGTTATTAACTTAAAATATCTACTTAGCTATTACTTCTATTATTATAATATTTAATTCTATAATTATATTATAAAAAGACTTTTTACTTACTTTATTTATCTATAAATTAGTTCTTTTATTATTATAAAGAATATTAAATTCTTATAATCTAATTTTACTATTATAGTATATTTTACTTTTTTTAAATATAGTCTTTAGATTTTAAATATTAATACTATAGCTAATAATTTTTTATTATAGATATTATAATTAAATTTAGCTTAGATTATCTTTTTAAACTAAAATATAATTAGTTATAGTTTTTTATTATTTTTTAGTTAAATTATTTATTATTTTTATATATAATTTAATATATCTATTTTAATAGTTATTAGCTTGTCTAGATTATAGACTACTAATATTATTTATTTTATAAATATTTACTTTAATTTATTAAATAATTCCTAGACTTTACTATTCTATTCTTAGTAGTTTATTTTTTTTATTATCTTATTAAATCTAACTATAATTTTACTAAAATTATAAATATAATTTTAATAGTAATTATATAATCCTATAAACTATTATATCTCTTTTAAGATTTTTTAGTATTAGCTATTTAATAATATTTTATACTTTTCTTTTATACTAAATCCTTTATTATTAATTATATATCTTAGAAATCTAGTTTTTTAGATATAAAATTTATACTTTTTTAATTTAAAAGTTACTATAGCCTTTTAAAATTTTTAAAGAACTTTTTTATTATATTTAATATATTCTTCTATAGTCTTAAAAAATACTAAAGATATTATTAAAATATATTACTATAAAAATATTTAGATATTCTTATTAATATACTAAAATAAATTATAAAATATAGCTAATATATTAATAAACCAAATAGTATTACTATATATTTAAAATATCTATACTTTATTTAAAATACTATTTTTTATTTATTATTTTTTTTAATTTATAGTTAATTATATATATTAATAATATTATATTTTATAAAATATTTTATTTTATAGATCTAGTCTTAGATTTTTTTAATTAAAATTAATAAATATTAGTTTTTAATAGTAATTAAATTTAATTATTAATAATCTATATAAAATTATAAACTTTTATCTTTTTTTTTATAAAAATAATAAGATATTTAATTAATAATAATAATTTCTAAATATGACTTTTCTTTAGATTTTTATTAATATAAATTTATAATATTTTTAATTTAAATTTTAATAATTAATAGATTAAATTAAAATATAAAGTTTTTTATCTTTTTTAATTTTAATTTTATAGTTAAATAGACTATATTTTAGTAATTTACTATCTTTTAATAGTTTAAATATATTTTAGTATTTATAGTACTTTTTAAATATCTATATTTCTTCTTTAGTTATATAAAAGGTTTTTAATTTATAGTTTACTATAATATATTTTTTTAATATTAGTTATTTTTAGTAACATTTTAATTATAATAATATTAATATATAGTTTTATTCATATTTTACCTCTAAACTACTAACTTTATTTAATTTTATATTTATATAGATTATAATAGATTTTTATCTCTCTAAAACTAAGCTTTTTATTATTTAATATCTTATATTTAGTCTAACTACTTTAGTTTATTTATATTTATAGTTTTTAAAATAAATACTATTATATTACTAATTAATTTTAGATTATATTATTTTAGCATAATATTTTAATTATTGTATTATATTATCTTAATCTAGTAATATTAAAATATATTTTTTTTTATAGTTTTTAATAATTATTTAGATCTATTTTATATAATAAATAATTTTTAGTTTTAGTTTTTATTTATATAGCTTAATAATTAGTATAATTTAATTTTTTTCAAATTATTAGTATTTAGTATTTAATACTAAACTATAGATTTATAAAAATTTTTACTACTTTAGAGTTAAATATAACTTAAATAGGAATACTACTTCTTTTTAGAATTACTATTAAGGCTTTAGCTTTTATATATTTTTTTTATATAGTAACTAATTACTATTTTCTTTAATATAGTCTTTATATATACTATAGTAATTTTAGATTAATTCTACTATAATCTATTTTATTAATTATATAGATTATATATAATTTATTATAGTATCTAATTATAGCTTTTAGATTATATTTTAAATATCTTATATATTTAATATATATATAGTCTTTTTATATATATAGATATATTCTTTTTATATCTTTAATATATAATACTAATTTATTACTATTAGATTTATTATAGAGTACCTTTTATAGGTCTTTTATATATAGTGTACTATTTAGATTATTTTTTTAGCTAAACTATTTCTAAAGTTCCTAGAGTATTTATTTTTAAGAAAGTTTTAAGATATTAAAAGTATTTTATTAGTTTTTTAAAATAATAAAGTTTTTTAGATCTCTAAGATTTTTAGTACCTTTATAGATATCTTTAAGATATCTATTCTTTATCTTTTAGATTTTTTTTTAATAGCTTTTAAGAATTAGTTATTTAATAACTATTTTAGACCTTTTTTTAATCTATTTTTATTTCTTAGTTTATCTATAAAAACTTTTTTTATTTATTATACTTTTTAAACTATAAATTAATTAAGATTCTAAAGTTTATTTTTTTTAAGTCTTTATTTTTTATTTATATCTAGAGTTTAGCTATAGTAAGCTTTTATATTTTAGCTATATTATTTATTTTTTTTTAGTATTATAATCTCTATTACTTTTAAATATAGATTATTTATTATTTAGTATTTCATTAATAGCTTATAGCTTTTATAATTTAGCTTTTTTATTAAATAGTTTATAAAAGTTATCTAAAGATATTAATATATTTTTTAACTTTTTTATAGACTAATTTTACTTTTTATTATTTAGTTAACTGCCTTTAAATTAATAATATTAATATTTTTATATACTAAGGTTTTTAATTAATCTATATTTTTTATTTATTTTTAATATATTTTTTTAATTTAGTTAATATTTTTATTAATCTTATTTAGGCTCTTTTTTTAATCTTTTAGAGTATTTTTATTTACTATTATAGTTAGTTTTTTATTATAAACTTTTATAGTTTTAGGGTTTATTTATTTAATTACTCTAGATTATATCTAGTAGTTATTCTATATTATTTAGTACTATTTATTTAATTTTAGGTTTTAGTGCTTTTTTTAGGGCTTTCTTATTTATCTTAGATTTTTATTTATTTTCTTATATAGTATCTTCCTTTTTAGATCTTATATAGTATTTATTTAGCTTTCTTAGCTTTCTTTACTTTATCTTTAGAGCCTTTATAAATCCTATTAAATATTTCTTATATTTCTATAGTATATTCTTTTAATATCTAGTATATTAGTTTTAGGCCCTATCTTAGATTTTATTTAGTATTAAGTCCTTAATTTAGTTTATTTTATATTATATAAAATATCTTTATTTTTATAGTTCTAATTATATTATATATATTTTATTTTTAAATTATATAAATCTATTATAACTTCTAATTATTTATTTTATTTTTATATTTTTTTATTATATAGCTTAGTTTACTATATTTAAAATAAAGCTTTTTTTTTATATTATTTCTACTTTTTAATAAAGAGTCTTACTATATTAAGCTTTATTAATTATAGTCTATAAAGATTATCTATAGATTTCTTTAGACTATTATAGTCTTTATTTACCTTTTTAATAATAATATCTATTATTTTAGTATTATTTACTATATTATACTTTATTTTATTAAAACTTTTATTTATATAGTTAATTATTAAATTTAACTACTATTTTAATTATTTTTAATAATTCAGTAGGTTAATTAATTTATATTAATTTATCTTTAATTTCTTCTTTAAGACCTTATTTAAATAACTAAATATATATATTATTATTATAGTCTAGATATAATATAATTTATTAAAATTTAGTAATATATATATTTACTAAGCTAGTTTATTAGATTTATTTAAGTTTTTTTTTAGCTATTTATTAAATATTAATATCTTTAAAGGTTTATTTAAGCTTTTTTTTAAAGATTTAGTATATATAAATATCTTTTTTATTATATTATTTTAAACTCCCTATAGGCTTTTTATTAAATTCTTAAATATAAAGCTTAAACTATTTAAAGGTTTATCTTTAAAGATATATAGATATATATATTATTTTATCTACTTCTTCTATATAATTAATAATATATAACTATATATCTATTTATATAAAGAATAATTATAATTTAGCTTAATCTCTATAAAAAAAGTCTAGCTTAGATAGTTTTACTATTAATAACTATCTATATACTAGCTAATCTTATAGCTAAAAGACTATTTTTATTAATTCTATATTAGTAAGAAATAGTAATAGTATCTATCTTACTTATCCTCTCTTTATATTACTAGTACTGTTACTTTTTACTATTATTAGATTATAGTTAGTAATAAAGTATTAATTATCTTATTAACTTTACTTAAATCCTAAACTTAGTATTTAATATATTATATATTAGCTAATTATCTACTACTATATTAGTTTTATTACCTTAAAGGTAATATTTCTTTTAGTAGCTATAGTCCCTTTAAGCTTATCTATTTTTTATTACTACTACTATATTAGCCTTATATAGGTCTAGAGTCTTTAAGGTGCTTATCCTAAAAGGTATATTAATTAAGGGCACTAACTAAGTTAGTCACTTAGAGATAACTATCTCTAAGTAAGCTTCTAAAGTTATTAGATATTAATTAGGGTATTAAGTAATATAAAGTTAAACAAAAATAACTTATATTCTAATCTAGATATTCTAAATGTAATAGTAAAAGGATTAAATGTAAAGAACTAAATATATACTAGTGAATAAGTGTCTTTATATATCTAGTCTGTTATATTGCTGATAGGATCTAAGCCTATCACCTTACTATATCAGAACCTATCCTCACTAGGTTCCTTCCTATCTATCAATAGGTTGAGTTATATAATTTATTGTTTATCTAAATCGTAACCTAAAGGTTCTTCTTATATGACTTCTAAGTTGATTAGTTATTACTTCTCTATCCTTGTGCCTTAGTATGTTGCCAATGCTAGGTCTGTAACATTAAATAGATATTTTAGGCTGCTTTTTTTAGGCAGTATATATTGGACTAGACTTATCCCACTATTTAGAGACCTAAATTCTGAGTATAGTGGTATAAATTGCTTTATTATTGAAGATTTATATTACTAAATTTTATCTATTTTAATAGTAAATAAAGATAGGATTTTTTAGTATAATAATACTCTAATATATACTATATATATAGTCTAATAAGCCTTGGCTAAGATAAATATCGAGGTTATAGAATAGCCTCTTTATTTTGGATTTAAATCTAATTAAGAATCTTTAGGCGTTATTTAAAGCTAAAATCTATAAGATTTGACCTGATCTTATTTATATACTGAATAATGATTAGACTAAAGAGATTTTAATGGCTACTATATAGTAGGTATAGGATAAACTAGATATTTAGCACCTATAGCATCTATTAGAGACTATACTAAACTGTGTGTAGGCGATTATTGAGAACTAGGGTTGGTATACACTATATTAGCTGAATTCATAGAAGTTTTCTGGCCGGCAGAATATTATATAATAGGGGTGTAGGTCCCAAAGGGTGTTAATATTTTATAGATGTTACTGTACTTAATTAGGCCTCGCGTTGCCTATTTAGGTTTAGTGCTATCACTAGCCACTTTTACCGCTCTATCAGCTGCTATCCATCTAAAAGTAGCGCCCTCCTCTCTGCTCAATATATTGACCTCTGCCTTCTTCTTCCTCTGTGCGTCCTATTTCGCCCCACTTAAAAACTATAGTAACTTCTGTCCAGTTTTCACCATAGGTACAGCAGTTATAAATAAGTTTACTGTACACTAATATCTACACCAGAGCCTTATCAAATCCTCTTCATTTACAATTAACTGTGAAGCCCCTAGCTTCGACAACACACTCCCATCTAGAGCCAAACCGATGGCAAAATCCTAGCAGTTAGGGGGCACAGTATATAAACAATACAGTGCTATTTACGCTATAGGATGAACAGAAACACAAGTTTCAATCCCTAACGTATAAAGAATTATTATGGATTCGAAAAGAGTTTAGGGATAGAAACCTTAGGTAGTCCAGGTGGTTTATATAGATTGAGACTATAAGCCCTCCATAGCTAGTACCTCTTACTATCAGATATATACCTATATACTTTATAGGGACCAGTGAATCCCACTTCGAAGCCCTTCTGCGTGCTCCCTATCTAAACCCTTGGGTCCTAGACCTATATCCTACTGCTCTTTGCTGGCTAGCAATACAGTTCCTGATAAAGGAGCAAAATATTGTGGTGTTAAATACTCTAAAACCCCTCGCAGATATACAGGCGATCCTATATCTACTAAATTAGACGATTGTCAAGCTTAGATATAGGGATAGGCATACTTACAAGCCAATATCCCTTCCTAGCATTGTTGTAGGTTGGATAACACTCTACCACTATAAAGAAGAGCCATTCTATAAGACTATAAAGGACTAAACCTAAGTGAGAGTTATTAATCCACAGGAACATATAAACAATAACCAGACTCTGCCGCAAGATAATTCTAATTATCTATAGAACTCCTCCCTTACACCTGGCTATAGGTTAGAGTGTAGCCTTAGCTCCCTAGGATCTACGAACAAGTTTATCAATTGCGCTACAACTTCTGGGGTGAGAATTTATAATCCTCGCGGGGAAGATACATTAACAGTTGCCTACCATAGTTTTTTACTATCTACCAAGGTATACCACCCACACACAACCACAGATAAAATTGGGGAAGTCTTCAATAGACGCCCTAAACTCAATATTGCACTTATTAGCCTTACATTAGCTGCCTCGGCAAATTTTACTAATAACTGCTATTTTTAAGCTAAGCCCCCTTAAATATTATTAGAAGGCGATTAAATCAAATAAAGGATATAGAGTGAACTAGACAGTATAAGCTTGGGTCTAATAAGTATGATAACATATAGCACTATATTTAAGGAGCCGAAGTGCCCTACTAGTTATCCACTTATTAACTTCAGATATTAGCGGCCCTATACTCTCAGTTTATTGTTTAGGGTTATTAACACTACTATATTAGAGGGTGTTTACAGCACGCCTATTGTTAACTGCAACACAAACAGTGTTAGTGGCTTCTTCTATTTATTTAATAGAAGTAACTGTCTAAGTGCTCACCTCGATGATTTAGTTGCTAAAGGGTAGCAAGTGGTTTAGACTGTATCTATTAAATAGCTAAAATTACAAACACTTAAGTTATTTATTAGGTTACTATTTAGCTCTGGGATTAAGAGGACGGAACCAGTATATATATATACTATATAACTATGCCTATATTAACTATTCCTATTCAGGTGCCCCACACACATTCGCATGTTAGTGTACTATAGTGGAAACGCTAACTATACCAGAAACGCTAATTTTTTAAGAAATCGATTAATTAACAGTAATCCCTAGTTATATTAAAATATAAACAAATATTATCCTATTCAATAGCTTCCTAGCTATTATCTTAGCTAGTAAAATTAATTACCAAAGTGCTAGGAATAGTAAGAGGAGCTATTTTAGTAGCTATTCTATATACTGCTTATTTAGTCTATTTACTCTCTTCCTAGCTCTAGTTAGAAATTTAATATATAGTATCTTTAACTGTTAATAGGTCAGTTATACCTTTAATTCTATATTAAAAGCTATTTTTTTAGCTAGAATTAGCTTATTAATTCTGCAGTAGTTTAGCTTAGAAAGTATATACTATTTCTATCTATTCTTTTAAGACTTTATATAATTAATTAATCCTAGCCTTAAAACTAAATATAATTAGCTAAGATAGATTATAATTTTATAGATAAATATCAATTTTATCTATACTATATTATAAACTACGAATTATTTTTAGTAAAGAGTTAGTTAAACTTAAATATAGTGATAGTGTTTCACTAAAAATCTAGAAATCTAGAATAAGACTTAATATATATTTAATTAGCTTTAAAATAATATTAGGATTAAATAAATAAATCCCTATATCTTAAAAAGTATATTAAATAATATATTAAGTAAAAGTTTTTTACTAAATTCTAGGAATATTATATAAAAAATCAGCTTTATTATTAGAGCTCTAGTTTAAGTAAATATTTTTATTATTTTTTAACTAGAAATAATATTTATAAGCTTAAAATAGATACTAATTAAGTAATTAGATTTTATATATAGTATATAGAATAAAACAGAATAGTATAATATTAACTTATTTATAGAAGTTAATAAACTTAAAAATTAAATATAAACTATAACTATTAAAGATTAATAGTTATTTTTTACTAGATTAGACTTAATTAGCTATTTTTTAATAAAAATATTAAAGTTAATTAAAAGTAATTTAATTAAAGATATAACCTTTTAAAGTTAAAATAACTATATAATCTTCTAGAAGATTAAAAGATTAATACTATCTTTTAAAATAATAAATAGTTTTAAAAAGGATAAATAGTAAAAGTATAAAGCTATCTATAGCTATATACTTAATAACTATAAAAGATTTAGCTTTTTCAGTATTTATATAACTTTAAAGTGTATAATTTTTATTAGTTATAATAACTTTTTAAGTTTTTTTTAGCTAAGCTAAAAGCTAGTCTTATTAAAACTATAGATATTTTTTAGTAGAATCTTTTTAATTTAAAACTATAATAAGTTAAACTAATAAATTAAATAGCTTAATTACTCTAATTTAAGTTATTTTTTATTAATTAGTTTTTATTTAATATAGGAAAAATCTGATAAAAGCTATTAAGTAAAGCAAAGTGCCTATATTTTTAATATATATAGCAGAGATATAGACGTGTTAGGTATATTCTGTTGAAGAATTTAATTTATATAAGACTTAACTATAGCTAGTGTAAGTGGTATATACTGTTTATTTAGCTATTAAATCTACTGAATTACCGCTTTTTCTTGTATATTATCTAGAGCTCTGTTAGTTGGTTTTTAGCTGGTTTTTGGTAGCTAGCTAGCTAAATAGGCCTATATAACCTAGCGAGAAATGTTAAACTGTCGCGATAAGGCAGAAAAATTAGGCCTTTTTTGGCCTTGGGCAGCTGTATAGGCCTCTTGGACTCAATTTTCGTTAATTTTGACCAGTTTAGGTATATTGGTAGGTGTAGGATAATGGAAAGATTGAAAAATTGATGTTTCTGGTGTAGTTGGCGTTTCCACTGTGGTGCACCTATACGCGAATGTGTGTGGGTGCGCCCTGAATAGGACTAGTTGGAAATAGGCATAGTTATTTCCTTAAGCAGTACCTGATTGGGTTAATATGTAGGGCGACTGCCCCCTAGCCTACCCGCGACTGTCCTTCTGATCTAACGCCTACCTATATCTGGTTTAGTTATATAATTAACCCTCTCCCCTTATTGGAATAAGTGTGTAGAGACTTGTATTAATAGTTTATCCTTTTCCTATATATTATAATTAGTTAAACATACGCCCCCTAAATTGGCAGATTGGGTGTAATAGTAACACAGATTAATCATTGATTCTTATTAGACAGATCCCCTCCCTATCCTAACACCCCTTTATATAGATAGAGCTTCCCTCTTTATATCCTTTCTTCTATCCTATATTTTTTTCTTTCCTTTATAAATATATCCCTTTAAGTGGGCCCTCCTAGGCTTTCCTAGGACCTTCTCCCTAGTCTAGGTGTGTTTACACAGGAATAAATCAGGTGCCTCAAGGAGGACGTTATATTCCTGCCCTAGCCCTAGTCACCAACACTATACACCAGTAGAAAGAGAAAGGTCTTAGCTATATTCAGTCCGCTAAGGTCTGTTTTAAGCTCATTATCCTCCTTATTAGTATCTATTAAGACTCGGGGTTTCTAAACTAACGCTATCCAAACCTTCAATATTCTAATAACAGAAAAGAGCGTTAAAGTCCTTGAGTTTATCAGATTTATAGCAGATACTGTAAGACTTATCTACAATAAATACCTTAATCACCCCGATCTAGACTGCAATCCTGATGATCTTATAGTATATATCTCTGGTTATATTGCTCCTTTAATATTATCACAATACGACAATATAAGCCACAGAGAAGCGCTTAGGCAGATTGGCCTTATAGAGATTATATATAGATTAAAAAAGTTATATTAGATAATATTAATTATATTTTGTAGCTAAAAAAGTATATTAATTTAAAAAAAAATTACTAAAATAGTATTAATTTTAGTTAAAAATATTTAGTTAATAATTTATAAAAAAGTTATTATTTTATTAAGTTAAAATTAACTATAAGATTCTATTAAAATATAATTAAAATAATAATAAAAAGATATTACCCTATAAATCCCTATATAATATAAATAAAAAAATTACTATATTTAAAAAAGATATTAATTAACTTTTTAGATAAAAACTTTATTTATATAAATAAATTATCTATAATAGTTTTAATATTATTAGTTTAGAAGCTAAAAAAAGATATATAATTCTATATTAATTATTATAAAATTAATAAATAAAATATAAAAGATTAATATCTTTTATTATTAATTTAAAAGATCTTAAAAATATATATTTAAAATATAATAGTTTATTAAATTAAATATTATTATTACTTTTTATAAGATTTAGATATCTTTAAATAAAAAATAGAAGACCATATAGATAACTCTTTCTTAGCAAAATCGATTTCTTAGAATAACTCGCTAATATAGGGCTTTTAGGCCTTAAGAATTTATTTAATTTTAAACCAGTGTTAATGCTTTTAATTAATCCTAATTTTATTAGGATAAATTATAGCTACCGTTAGTGGTATATAGAATATATAAAATATACCCCTTCTACTAGGGAAAAAATTATATACCCCTAATTAGCCTATACACTAATATTGTGAGTATAGACGATATTATATATAGTGTATAATATATCTGTTAGGTCTTAGGCGTGGTTCACCTAAGCCTAACGATGCATGCTACTTATATTGGTCCTAGGCATACTAGAATATAGAGTTCTAGTATATTTAGTCTTTTAGCCTGTTAGCTAAGTGCGCCTAGGCACTAAGTTGTAATATTATACTAAAACTCTATAGGTCCACTGTCTAGAATTGGAATACTGCGAGTTCGATTTAGCGAGGGCTTATAGAGGGCGACTGTCTAGGATTAGACTAGGTTTTATTACCCTCCCTTTGGGGGCTAATAATATAAGATAATTATATTAAAAGAAGCTAGTAGATAGGACCTAATATAAATGCTCGCCTAAAACTAGTAAGCTTAAGAAGCAAGAATATAGGCCTAAGGATATACCCCTTTAAAAAAGAAGGATAATGTTAGGACTTAGGTATAGTTCACCTAAGCCTAATGATATATACTACTTATATTGGTCCTAGGTATACTAGAATATAGAGTTCTAGTATATTTGGTCTTTTAGCCTGTTGGCTAAGTACGCCTAGGCACTAAATCGTAATATTAATGTTAGGACTGGCTCTACAAGGCAGTCCTAGGATATAGTAAAAGGATTAGAGTGAAGAAACCAATGACTTAATTCTAAGTGTAAACTAATTGCTAGTGTGCTATCTAGGTATATATAGGGGTGTAAGTCCCTATATAGTACAGTGGCCTATATAGACTATAGGTGTATACAGTATATAGGACTATAGAGACTATATATATAGTCCCTATAAGGGCTAGGGTTGTAATATTACCCCCCTCCTTTGAGGGCCTATATCCTTATAGGTTAATATAAGGCCTTTTATTCCTCTGATTTTTTTACTTCTGCTATAGTAAACTAGTATTTTTATAAGATATAGTCTTTTTATATATAGTTTATCTATAATTTAGTAAGGTAAATAGTTTTTTTATTATAAGTCTTTTTATAAAGATTATCTATCTAGTATATTTTTATAGTATTAACCTATTATTATCTTTATTACTATAATAGCTAATATATATATTTTAAATTAGTAACGACTAAATATACTATTAAATCTAGTAGTATTATAGTATATATAATATATTTAATAACTCTAATATATATAGGGGTATATATATATTATTAGTTCTAAAAGGATAAAGTATATATACTATTTAGCTTTTTTAGTAGATCTATCTTATAGTAAATTATCTATATTTTTTTTTAGTAGATTCTAATACTAATAAACTATATCTTAGATTAATCTTTATTTTAATAATAAAGCTAATATAGTTATTTTAATACCTTTTTATAATATCTATAAAAGCTATATAATAAATTAGTTTTATTAAAAAATTTAGTAATATATAATAATTATTAATTTAGTAAATTAATTTAGATAATTTATTTATTAATTAATATATTAAAAGATATAGTTTTTTTACTATTATAAAAATAGTTTTTTTTATTAATCCCTATACTAATTATATTTACTATAATAATTATAATAGCTATACTAAGAATAATATATAGAGATAGAGGATATAATAGTTATTATTAATAGTATTTTATAAATATAGTAATCTTATTAGTAGTTTTTATAAGATTATATCTAAACTAGTATAATCTAGATCTTTATCCTATAAACTATAGATAGTAATATAGCTTTTTTTATAATATCTATATATTATACTAGTATATTTTTAGTTAATAGTTTATTTTTAATATTAATTTCTATATAGTTTAACTAGTTTTTTTAGCTAAAAAAGATTAATATATATTAAATCTTTTTAATAAATATATTATTTAGCTATTTTTATTAGCTAATAAATATTTATAGTTTTAAACTATTTTTAGTAGTTTATAGTTATATAGTATAGATTAGTATTTAGTGCTATATTTATTTTAAAAGATTTTTTTTTAGTTAGCTAGGTTTTTTTTTATAGCTATAAAAGTATATTTAGTTAATTTTTAAAGCTTTTTTATTAATTTTAATCTTTTTTTTTAAATTAATTTAGTATTTTTATATTTTTAAGATTTAATTTTAGTTCTTAAATATTTTTACTATTTTTATAGTTTTTTTATTTAACTAGAAGCTCTATACTATTTTTATAGCTTTTAAAAATATATTTTATTTTAAATTTAAAGTATTTATTAATAAAGATTAAATCTAGTTAATTATATTTTTACTATAAATTATTTTTATATAGTTTAAGTAGTAAAATATATTATATTAAATATATTTTATAGTATATTAGTATAAAAACTAATTTATATATTTATTTACTAATAATATCTATAATCTAAAATAGTCTAGTATAATAATAATCTAGTTTTTAGTGAGGTTTATTTAAGTCTAAATATTTATTATATATAAAGATCTAATTATTAACTATAAAAGTGCTTCCCCTTGCAAAAGACTGATAACAGTTGTTTGTTTTCATTGGTGCTCTGTCCTGGTTTGCCATATCAAGTGATAATCAGAGTGTATCTAATAGATAGAATATCGGTATTCAAAACCAAAAAGTTCAACAAATAAGGGAGAAAAAATCTTATTAATATATTTTTTATTATATATCTTTTTTATTGTTTTTTTTACTCTCTTTAAATATATATAAAGGTCTTTTTATATCTTTTTTAGATCTTTAGCTTATTATTTTATATTTTTATATAGCTCTATTAGTTTCTTTTTAATTAAGATATAAAGATCTAGTTTATAATCTATAAAAGCTTTTATAAATAATATTTTAAGAGTTATATAGATTATACTATTATAAATATATTATTTTATTAATAGCTATTAAAGCTAATTATTTTAATATTAATTTATATAGCTCTATAAATAATATTTAAAAATCTAATTTTATTATTTAATCTATTTATCTATTTAAAGATAGAATATAGTAGATAATCTATAATTTATATTTAATATATAGTAGAAGGTTAACTAGAATATATTAGTAAAGACTAAATCTTTGTGTATTTTATTATAAAATCTATTACTACTATAATAGTATTAAAACCTTTTTTTACTATTTTATAGATAATAATTTAGTAATAAAATTAATATTTATCGACTTTATAGGTTTTTATAGGACTAATAAAGATTTTAATAATCTATATAGTTTATAGTAATAAATAGTATTATACTAATATATAGGGTATTTACTTATATATAATTTAATTATTTTATATATATTATACTACTAATATTATATATAGATATTTTCTTTAGTTTTTTATTTACTATAGTGCCCTATTTATAGATTATTATAGTAAATATAAAAGATCTTTACTATTATAGCTTTTTAGTAATAAAAAATATATATTTTTCCTTAAATATATAGAAAGCTATTATTAAGGATTTTTCTTTATTATATATTTACTAATTTTCTATTTATTTTTTTTTAGTTAATCTCTATAATTTTTTTTTTATTATTAAATTATCTATTTAAATTTTTTAAATAAATTTATTTAATAGTTTTTAGAGTTTAGATTAATTTAAAGATCCTATAAAGGTCTTTTTAGTTTTTTTATATAAAATAAATAGTAAAAATAGTAATTTTTAATCTATTATATCTAAGATAGTTATTAATTTTTAAATCTTTTTAGATTAATTAGTAGTACTTTTAAAGATTACTTTTTATAGTTTTTTTATAAATATTATACTATATAAACTATTTTAAATAGTATTCTATATATAATTAGGTCTTTTATTTAGTATATTAATAGGATTTATTAAATCTACTTAGAACTAGATTATAAAATTAAAGTTAGCTAGATACTTTACTTAGTATATTTAATAAAAAAACTTTTTTATTATTATAAAACTAACTAAATTTATATAATCTATTTTTATAATTATTAAATTAAGATTACTTTTAAAATATAATTATTACTTTTTAAAAGATTCTATAATAGCTAATATTTTTTAGTTTTTAATTTTATACTAAATTTCTATAAAGATTATCTTTTTTAAATAAAAAATAATAAATTTCTATATATCTATCTTTAGCTATAGCTATAAATAAATTTATTAATTATTTTATTTAATATATTAGTCTCTATAAAGGTTTTAAATATTAAATTAAAATATACTAAAAAAGATATATTTTAAAAGATCTTTTTAATCTTATAAAAAGGCTTTTTTTATATTTTTATTAAAATAAAAATTAACTTTTTTTTTTATTTTTTTTTTAAATATTTAAATCCTAGATTAATATATTAAATAATACTACTATTTTTAAGAATAATTTAATAAACTAGTAATAGAAATTTATAAAACTAATAAACTACTAAATATTAAAAATATACTTTAGTTTAAACTAAAAAGTAATTATTTCTATCTAGACTAGATCTATAGTAATACTATTATATAAAATAATAAATTTTAAGAATTTAATCTATTTAGTATAAAATATATATTTTAAAAGCTTAATATAGAGTTTAAATTAATAAAGCCTTTTTAGAACTATCTAAATATATTTAATATAGTTTTTTTTATCTTTTAAAAAATTAAAATATTATTAAAATATATAACTAAAAAAATATTAACTAAATCTACTAAAATTTTATTAATATATAACTAAAAGGTTATAGATATATTTATTGATTTAAAAGGTATTATATAGTATTTAAAATAACTATAATATATTTTAAATATAGTTTTTTATTTATTATTTTTTTTTAATTTAGATCTAATAATATATATTATATAGATCTAGCTTAATATAGATAAATATATTTATTAAGTATAAAAAAGACTTTATAATTAATAGTAGTAAATAGTAGTTTTTAATTATAATTATATTAAGACTATAATAGTCTATATATAATCTAAGCTTTCTATTTTTCTTAGATATAAAAAAATTAATATATCTATAAGACTTTTTAAAGATTAAATTTAATCTCTTTTAAAATTCTTATTAATATATATATAAAAAACTTCTAATTCTATATTAAATAAAAAATATATTAGCTTAAATAGGGTTTTTTTTAGTTCTAATTTAATAATATAATTATATATAGATATTTTAATAATAAAATAGTTTATTTTTTATTAATAATATCTATAAAATTAGTATATTTTATATATATAAAGTATTCTATTTTTACTATTATAAAATAGGCTTTTATAATAGATTTTTTTATTTTTTAACCTATATAAAGTTATATAAAAGATATAATATACTATCTTTAATAGTAGTTTTTATTTAAAAAGTTTTAATAATATTATTTTAATTTTAATAAATATATTTTAGTAATATAACTATTTACTAACTATTTAGTTAATATCTAGATTAATTACTTAAAATTAGTTATATCTTAAAATAATATTATATTTAATTATATTAATTATTTTATAAAAGATCTTAGTAATATTATACTTTTTTTAGCTATCTATTAATCTTAGAGCTATTTCTTTTTAACTATATAAATAGATCTTATATTTATTAATTATTTTAACTAAATAAAATTCTATAATTATATTTTCTAAATTTACTTTTATCTAATATTAACTAATAAAAATTTATATAGCTTTATTATTAATTAGTATCTTAGTAATCTAGACTAATATATTTTTATAAATATCTACTATAAATATACTATAGATTAATATATAAAAAGACTTTTTTATAAGTTTTTTTTTAAAAAATCTAATACTACTATAGTATATAGTACTAGATTCTCTATTTTTTTAGCTAATCTTATTAATTCTTTTAGCTTTTTAAATAGTTTTTACTAAGATAACTAATTTTTTTTATAAATATAGTAAAAATTATTTTTAGTATATTATTATTTTAGTATTTTAAATATATATTTATATTTTTTATCCTATAAATTTTTAGAAGGCTTTTTTTTATTATTATTTTAAATATTAATAGATCTTGAATTATATTTATATAGTTTTTTTAAGTTAATTTTTAAACTAGTACTTTTATTTAGTATTTTTTAGTAATATTTAAATCTAAATTTTATAGTATATAAAAATATACTATCCTTTATATATATTAGATAAATAATTTAGTTATTTTAAATATAGTTATATAGATTTCTTTAGTAATATATTTCTAATCTAATTTTATTAACTATTTTAGTCTTTAAATAATTAATATATTTTTATTCTAAAAATATAGTCTATAGTTATAGATTATAATAAAATACTATATATATATATAAATATTCTTATTTTATTTTTAAATAGTATATTATTAATCTTATTTAGTATTTTTTTATAACTATATAAGGTTAGTTATTTAAATAAAAATCTATATTTTAAAGATACTTTTAAAAGACTTCTCTCTATAAATTAATCTAGTAATAATTTAATTATCTAATTATAATATTATTTAAAAAAAATTTAGTAACTTTAGTAATTTTTTTTTATTTTAAATAGAACTATTTAGAATACTAATTAAAAAAAAACTTAGTTTTATTTTTAGAATATTTTACTTTTTAGTAGATTTTCCTATAAAGATTAATATATCTAAAAGGCTATATAGTTTTTTTATATAAACTTATTTATTAGCTAGATTATCTTTAAATCTACTAAAAAATAATAAAGGCTTTTAATACTATACTATTAGTAACACTATTAATAGATTATTTATAGATTTAGACAGTAGTCTTTAAAATATCTATAAGATAACTAAAATAGAGACTATATTTATAGTAATAGTCTTATTTTTATTTAACTAATCTTACTTTTTTATAGCTTTATTAATAAGCTTTTATTTATAGAGTTATACTATAAATTTAGCCTTTTTTATTTTTAGCTATAAAAAACTATTTTAATATTTTATTTTTTTTTAGCTATAGATTATATTACTGGTTTTTTTTTTTTTTATTTAGTATTATATAGTATATCTATTATATTATTTTATTATTTAAAAATAGTTAGTATAACTATTTTTAAGTCTTATAGAGGATTAGATATTTATAAAAGATAATTCTTTAGTAGATTAGTAGCTATAATAGATTATAATAAAAATAGCTTTTTGCTAGCCTTCTCTTATAAGATCCTCTCTTAGAAAATATAAACTATTATAAATAATATAAGATAGTATTAAAGGTTTTAATAGTCTAATCTGGTAAATTTAAAATAATTAGAATATTAGGACTAGCTCTATAAAGTAGTTCTAGGATATAGTAAAAGGATTAGAGTGAAGAAACTAATAACTCAATTCTAAATATAAACTAATTGCTGATATACTATCTAGGTATATATAGGGGTATAAGTCCCTATATAGTATAGCGGCCTATATAGACTATAGGTGTGTATAGTATATAGAACTATAGAGACTATATATATAGTCCCTGTGAGGGCCAGGGTTATAACAATATCTTAGCTAGAATTAAGAATAATAGTTTATCTATAGATAAATTTATTACTAGATTTATCTAAAGAGTTAAATAGTATATATTTAATACCTATAAAAGTAATATAGGGTTAATACTGTAGATTTATAATATTTTAAAAAAGATTGCTAGTGCTATTATTTAGCTTAATTTATATATATAAACTATTAAGAGATTAGTTAAATTAGCCTTTTAAGTGAATTTATTATTAATTAGCTTAATTAGTTTTTTAGCCTTTAAAAATACTATACTATATATATAAGATTAGTAGTATTAAGTGCTTTTAATTAATATAACTATTTTCTTTTAAAATACTAATATATCTTTTTTTAGTATTAGTAATATTAAATTTTAGAAAGATTAAAAAATAACTATTAAAATCTATAATAATAGTATTTAATAAAAATTATATAGACTAATAGTTAGCTAGTTAGTTAAAATTATAGAGAAAATATAAATGTCTATTATTAAATAAAAGAATTCTATAGTTTTAGCTAAAGAAGTCTAGTTTAAAATAGCTAAAAAACTGCTTTTTAGTAATATTATTATAGTCATTAATTCTACTATTAGTATAGACTTTTTTTATTATTATAATAAATAGTTAAAAGTGTTTAGCTTTAAAGCCTATATCTAAATACTAATATAGGGTATTATAGTATATAAAGTATTTATATATTTAATTAATCTATTAATAACTATAGAGTTAATATTAACTCTAATTATAAAGCTAATTTATTAAAATATATTATTTTAGGATAAATATAATAATATTAGTATTATCTATATTAGTTAGCTAGTATATTTTAAAGAGAAATAGTAAAAAAGCTTAATTATAGAGGAATTTAGCTTATTAGTTATAGCTAACTAAGCTATTTAGTAAAATACTTTTTAAGAATATTAGATTTATTAAGTTATATATCTATACTAAAAAGGCTAATTAAGACTATATATTAAATATTAGAAATCTAAATATATAAAGTTTTAGTATTTTTATCTTATAAAATATAGTTTTTATATTAATATATATTTAATCTAGGAGTATTTATTTACTAGAAATTAGTTTATCTCTGTTAAATATACTAATTATAGTAAAGATTATTAATTTAATTCTAAAGACTATAAAATATATTAAAAAGTAATAAAAGTAGTAAAAAAAGCTCTTTTTTATAGTTTTTTATATTATTATATATTACTATATTTTAAATAGTAGCTATAGATATAGTTTTAGTAGTAGTAGTAATATTAATTTTAATATTAGTTATAGTTAAAAGTATTAGTTTTAGCTGTTTTTAATTTTTAATCTTTATTTTTAATATTAGTATTTAGGGTATAAGTGGTATTTTTAGCTTTTAGTAGAGTTAGTCTAAAAGCTTTTAACTATATTTTAATAATAGCTAGATCTTTATAGGTTAATCTAATAAATTTAGTTAAGTTAATAAAATATTAAAATAGATTTTTTAATTTTAAGAATAAATCTAAATCTAAAGAGAATAATTTTTTAGTATTTATATAAATAGCTATAATAGCTAATAAATGTATTAGATTTTTTATTTTTAGTTATAAGACCTCTAAAATTAGCTATTTAGGCTTTTTAAAGTTAAAATAAAAATTAGTAAGTTATTAAATTAATTTAAAAATATAGCTAAAAAACCTTATTTAATAGAACTAAAAAATATTATAGATAAATAAGATAATAATCCCTTTTTTTACTAAAAAGGTTTTTTATTTATAGAGTAAAAAGAATTATTACTAATTAATATCAATATAGAAAATAATAATCTTCTTTTTTATCTTTAAAATAAGACTAGCTATTTATTTAAAAAAAATATATATTAAAATATTATATAAAAAAAATTAGTATTATATTTATATATTAAAAATATATAATTTATTATTATCTAAGACTAAATAAAAGATATATAAGAAAAAACTATTATAAAAAAAATAGATTTAACCTTTTTTTTAAATTTTTCCCATATATTTTTATTTTATTTATAAAAACTAGTGTTATTATTAGTGCTATTAATATTTTTTATAAAAAAAGTAATTAAATTCTTTTTTTTATTTAGCTTAATTTAGTTAAGAATCTCTTTTTTTACTAATAATAATATTAATAATAATAATAATAGTAAAGAGTTTTATAATACTTTTAAAAAAAATAAAAATAATTCTCATTAATAAAAATATTTAAAATTCTCTAATATAATATATATAAAAAAAAGATATAGTAATAGTATTTTTTTTTAAAAAGAAAAAGATTTAATAAATAGATATAATTTATTTATAGGAGCTATAGAAGAATAAAAATAATAATACTATATATTAATCTATTATAGTTATATATTAACTATTTTATTTTTATAGATTTAGCTCTAAAAAAGATATTTATAGTATCTATCTATTAGTTTTAAAAAAGATTAATCTATTTATTTAGTTTTATTAGATTATTATTGAAAATTATTAACTACTAAAATTTTAATATATATATACTAGCTAGAACTAGATAGATCTATTTATCTATAATATTTATAATTAGTGTTACCAAAGGGTTAGAAATGGAATAGGAGAACCCTATTTCTGAGATTATTACCCTATATAGAAGCCTAGAGGCGTTGAACCTAGAACCTATATTATTAGTCACTGAGAGTTTAAATTGATAATAAATCGATATTAACTCTTTAGCGATTTAGATTAAAGAGAAAAACCCCTAGATATCTCTAAATTAGGTTTTATAAGAACTAGTTACTATTTTAATTAGATATAAAGATCTTTTACTCTATATTATCTCTATTTAGCTAATAAATTATTTATCCTAATAATTTAGATATTTACTTTTTAATAATTTCTAATTTTTTCTTTTTAGTTACTTAGAGATAATTATAGTACTTAACTTAATTAAGGACTTTTTTAAAGATTATATACCTTTAAATAAAGACTTTTATAAAAAAAAGTCCTTTTTAAATCTTTAATAATTTAAAATTAAAGTTTTATAGAATTATATTTAAAAAAATAAATAATATTTAAATTAATATAGAGTTAAATAAAATTTGAAAAATAATTATAAAATATAAATAATTATTTTAATTATAATAAGATTTTAAATAGTTATAAAAAAAGTTAATAAAAAAAAAGATATTCTTTTTTAAAATATTAATACTTTTAATATTTATTTTATTTTTGAATAATACTAGATTTAGTTTATTAATATATAAATCTTATTCTATAAAAGCGAAAAATAATATTTTATTAATAAAAAAAAGATTATTATAAAACTAAATTATTTAGATTGTATTTATTATAATTAATAGTACTAAAAAATAAATAATAAAATATCTAAATAAACTAAAAATAGCTAAAATTTATAGATAGAATTTAAAGATTAAACTTTTATATTTATTAAAAATATTATCTTTTTAGAAACTAAAACTATATAGAAATTTATATTAATTTAGTAATAATTTAAATAAAATTTAAAAGAGTTTTATTTCTATTTTAATATTTTAAAGTGCTATTTTTTTAAAAACTTTTAAAAAAAAATATACTTTTTTTTTATAAAACTCTATAATTTATTATAAAACTATATTTAGAAATATATACTATAATTTTTTGAAATATAGTAAAAAATAGTATTTATTATATATTAATACTAAAACTTTATAAATAATATAAATTATAAATAAAACTATAATAAATTAATACTATATTAGTAATTTAATTATATTAATCTTTTTTATTTTTTATAATTATTTTATAAAAAGCTATAATCTTCTTAATAAAGATTTTTTTAGTATTAAAATTAACTAAAATCTTTCTATTAATAAAAAAAATATCTATTAATAAAGAAATAAAATAAACTTAATTAACTAACTTTATCTTTAAAATTATACTTATAAAAAACTCATAAATTATATATAAAACCCTACCTAAACTATTATAGTCTAAATAGAAAATAAAATTAATATTATATTTATAAAAGTATTAAATACTATTTTTTAAATTATCTTAAAAAATAAAAAAACTATAATTTAATCTTTTTAGTAAAAAGATAATAAATTATTAAAAAACTAAATTAATAAAATATTAAAAAATAATAGTAAACTAAGATAATATCTATAACTTCTACTTAATCGCTTTTAATAAATACTACTATATAATTTTATATTCTAATTACTATTTAAAATACTTTTAAAATATATATAGATTTTAATATTTATAAAAGAGGCTAATTTAATTAGCGAGTAATTTATATAAAAATATAAATTTTAATAAACTAAATTTGATATTTTAAGAATCTTAAAAATTTTATAATTTTCTATATCTATATATAAAATATAAAGAATTTTTATTATATTAATAGATAATAAAAGAACTAAAAAATTATTTCTTTAACTTTATATTATAATTAATTAAAATCTAAAACTTAAAAATAGTCTTTTTTTTAGACTACTATTAATAACTATTTAAATATATTTGTCTCTATAAAATAAGAATTAATAGTTTAAATAGTCTATATTCTCTCTTTTTATTATATATAAATTTATAAAATCTTATTAAAACTATATATATATCTATATAGTTATTTAGTTATTAAAAGAAATATAGCTATTTAATAATAATCTAAAATATCTTTCTAAATATTACTAAATTATCTCTAAAACTATATTAATTTATTAATATTTTTCTTTAAAAAAATCTAAAACTTTATTTTATAGTAAAAATACTAATTATATTATTAATTTTAATCTTAGTAAGAACCTTTTATATAGACTAATTTATTTACTTTTTTAAACTAAATTAGTAGAATTCTACTAATATATTAATAAAAATCTTATATTTTATTATATTTAATATTTAATAAATCTTATAGATATTTTAATCCTATTTATCTTTAAAAAAGATAATAGTCTTTATTTATATATTAACTATTAAGGACTTAATAAAGTTTTAGTTAAAAATTAATATTTTTTATTTTTATTTTAGAAATCTTTAACTAGCTTTTTAAAATAAAATATTTTAGTAAAATTAATATTTAAGATATATACTATTAAATTTAAATTAAAAAAAGTAATAAATAGAAAATAGCTTTTTATACTTAATATAGATATTTTAAATATATAGTAATATTATTTAGATTAACTAATATACTAATAATCTTTTAGAATTATATTTATATAGTACTTTATAGATATCTTTAATATTTTTATAATAGTATATCTTAATAATATTTTAATCTTTTTAGTAAATTAAAACTTTTATATATAATATCTTTATAAAGTTTTAGGTAAGTAAATATAGAAAAATAGAACTTTATATAGAAACTATTTTAAATAGTACCTTTTATTAGGATTAAATAGAATTTTTTAGTTATATTATTAACTAAAAAGGTATTATAATAGATTTTTAATAGATTTTTATTATTAAATTATAATAGATTCTTTAATTTTATCTATAATATCTAAGTTTTTTTAGTTAGATTCTATAAATTTTTATTAGTATTTTATTAAAATTTAATTTTTTAGATTATAATACTATTAATTTTACTATTAAAAGGAAATATAAAAAAAAATCTAGATTTATTTAGTTTAATAATACTAAAATAATAGTATTTTATAATCTTATTACTAATTTTAAGATAGCTTTTATATTTTATTATTTTAATCTAAAAAAATAAATTTTAATTAAAAATAGATACTTTTAACTATAGTATAGCTAGTATAATATACTAATTAAATAATAATAGAATTTATTATTTTATCTTATTTTAGTTATAGAAATTCTAAATAGCTAAATTTAATTATAAAATATATATAAAAACTATTTACTATTATTTAGTTATTTAAATATGAATAGTATTACTACTTAAAAAAGGGTAAAATATAAAATTAATATCCTTTTTAATCACTTTAATCTATAAATATTTATAAATTAATTAAAACTAAATAGCTAATAAATATAATAATATATATTCTTAAGTCTATTTAAATTCATAATTTAGCACTAAAAAAATAAATTTACACTAGTAAATATATTTTTATAAATTATTAATATAAATCTAAAGGATAATTTAGATACTAAATTTCTAAATCTATTAAAAAATTAATATTATTATTAATTTAAAAAAATTAAATAAAAATTATAAATAAATTAGTAAATATCTAAGATTTTATTAATAAAAAATCCTAGTTTAAAAAAGATTTTTTAGATCTTTACATTATAAATCTATAAAAAAATATATAAAAAAATAGAAATAGCTAACTAAGCTATATAAAAAGAATTAGATTATAATTAATAAATTCCTTTATATTATATTTAAAATATATATATTAATAAAAAAATTTATATTATAAAGGTAAATAAAAATCTAAAAATTATTAATCTTAAAAATTTAAAATAAAAACTTTAAGACTTAATATAGAAAAGCTACTATTTTAGAGATAAATTAAAAAAGTAATTAGACTATTAATTTTATAAATCTTTTATACTATAAATAGTATTTATATATTCTTACTAATAAATAGTTTTAATAGAATTTAGTTTTTATTATATTATAATAACCTTTTATAGACTATTTTAGCTATAATTAGATAAAAAAATCTTTAAATAAAAATTTAATTAAATAAACCTTTACTAAGATATTATAGAATATATTAAAAACTATATAATTTACTAAAGAATAATTGCTCTATAATATTAAATATATAGTAAACTTAAATCTTTACTAATTCTAAACTAATCTTAGTATAAATTATTTATAGATTTTATTATAGGAATATTAACTATCTACTTTAAAAAATAAGTTTATAGATTTAATTCTTATTATTATTAATAGATTTATAAAAATATATTTTTCTTCCCTATTCTAATATTAAAAAATTAATTCTACTAAACTTAATAGAATTATTTTATAATTAGATTAAATTAAAATTTATAGACTATTTAAGTAATATTATATCTAATAAAATAATAACTTTATTAGTAAATTTATAGTTAAATCTAGTATAGATAATATATATAAAATAATAATTAGTTAACTATAGTTTTTTTATTTATAGTATTCTTTAATTTGATAAAAAAATAAACTAAATATATAATACTATACAATAAATGATACACAAATATAAATATAAATTAATACTCTTAGCAAAATCATTTTCTTAGAATATCTCGCTAATATAGGGCTTTTAGGCCTTAAGAACTTATTTAAATTTTAAGCTATCTTTAGCGCTATCAATCAATCCTAATATTATTAGGATAGATTATAGCTATTATTAGTGAGTATATAAAATATATAAATACCGCCTATTCTACTAGGAAAAAATATATAGTAACCTCTGACTAGCCTATAAATAAATATTACTAGTATAGATAATATTGCCTATAGTGTATATTATATATTTACTAGAATTAACAATAATAGCTTTTTAGTTAATAACTATATTATCTATTTTATCTAAAAAATTAAATAGTATATACTGAATACCTATAAAGGTAATATAGGATTAATACTGTAGATATATAAAGCCTTAAAAAAGATCTCTAAAGTGACCTTATAGCTTAATTACTAAATAGAAACTATTAAAAAGTTAATTAAATTAGCTTTTTAAATAAATATTTTTTAATCTAACTTAACTTAGATCTTTAGTAACCTTTTAAAATACTATACTATATATATAAAATTAGTAATAGTAAATCCTTTTAAATAGTTCTATATTTTTTTTAAAGTATTAATATATCCTTTTTTAATATTAATAATATTAAACTTTAGAAAGATTAAAAGATTATTATTAAAATTAAAGATAATAGTATTTAGTAAAAGTTATAAAGATTAATAGTAAATTAGCTAATAAAAGCTATAAAAAGAGTATATAAATTAGTTACTAAATAAAAGAATTCTACTATTTTTATTAAAGAGGTATAGTTTAAAGTAACTAAATAACTATTTTTTAAAGATATTATAATAGTTATTAATTTTAGTTATAATGTTAATCTCTTTTATAAATATAATAAATAGCTAAAGATATTTAGCTTTAAGACCTATATATAGGTACTAATATAGAGTATAGTAGTGTATAAGGTATTTATATATTTAATTAATTTATTAATAACTATAAAGTTAATACTAGCTCTAAATAAAAAGCTAATTTACTAAAATATATTATTTTATAGAAGATAAAGTAATATTAGTATTATCTATATTAGCTAGCTGATTTAACTAAAAAAAAAGTGCTAAAAAAGCTTAATTATAGTTAAATTTATTTTTTTAATTATAGTTAATTAAGCTATTTAGTAAAGTATACTTTTAAGGAATATTAAATCTACTAAATCATATATTTATACTATAAAACCTAGTTAAGACTATATATAAAATACTAGAAACTAAGGTATATATAGTCTTAATATCTTTATTTAGTTAAAAATAGTTACTATATAGATAGCTATCTAATTTAAAAGTATTTATCTATTAAAGGCTAAGTAATTTCTACTAAATATACTAACTATAGTAAAGGCTATTAGTCTAATTCTAATCTATATAAAATATACTAAGAGATGATAAGATAGATAAAAGAAGCTTTTTTTAACTATCCTCTTTATTACTATATACTACTATATTTTTATTAGTAGATAGTATAATTAGTATAATTAATATAATAGTAAATAAAAGCTTTTACTACTAACTTTTTAGTACTAATTTTAGTAGTATTTTAGATATAAATAGTGATTTAGCTTTAAAAATATATTAAAGATTAAAAGTATTAAACTATATATCTATACTAGAATAGGTGATTTTTATATTAATATAGGTATAGCTAGTAGACCTAATTAAACTAATAAAATATTAAGATAGATCTTTTAGCTTAAAGAATAAATCTAAATCTAGAGATAAAGATCTTTTAGTATTTATATAAATAGTAATAGCTATAAATAGATTAGCTAGACCTCTATATTTTTAGCTATAGGATCTATAGGATTAATTATCTAACCCTTTAAATAATAACTTTACTAACTTTAATTTTTATAGTTTTAATCTTTATAGCTATAACTAGACTAGTATACTAAAATTAAAACTAAAATAGAGTATATACTAAATTAGTTTAAATATACTACTAAGAAATATACTTAATTAAGCTAAAAAATATTATAGATAAATAAAAAGATAATAAACTATTACTAATTAATATTAATATTAATAATAATAATTTTTTTTATATTTTTAAAATAAAATGACTATCTTTTAAATTAGTTTATTAACTATAATATAACTTAAAAAGGAGAGATTAATATTATTTTTATATACTAAGGATATATAATTTATTATTAACTATAAGATTAGATTATAAATATTAATAAAGAAGATATAGTAATTAAAAATATAGATTTATCTTTTTTTTAAACTATTTTTAGCTATTCTTTTTTACTAAAGCTACTTTTAGTACTAGTATCTTCTATAAAAGAGTAATAGAATCTTTATTTTTAGTAAGCCCTATTTAATTAAGATCTTTCTTTTTTATTAATAATAAAAATAATAATAATAGTATAGAATATTATAATATATTTAAAAAAAGTGATAGTAATTATTACTAATAAAAATATTTTAAAATCCTTTAATATAATATATATAAAAAAAAGGATATAGTAATAGTATCTTTTTTAAAAAAAAAGAAGGTCTAATAGGTAGATATTATCTATTTATAAAAGCTATAGAAAAATAAAAATAATAATATAATCTATTAACTAATTATAGCTATATATTAACTACTTTACCTCTATAGATATAGCTTAGATAATAATATATATAGTATCTATCTATTAATATTAGAAAAAATTAATTTAGTAATATAGTCCTATTAGATTATTATAAAAGACTACTAACTACTTAAGCTATAGTATATATATACTAGTTAGGATTAGATAGATCTATTTATCTATAATATCTATAACTAATTTAGTAATAGTATCTTAGCTAGAATCTATACTAAGCTATTAAAATAGTATAATATAGAATATATTATTTTAGGAGACCTAAATATATACTATTTAGTATAAAGAAGGTCTTAGTTTTAAAATTAATTAAGAAAAAGAAATAGTTTTATAGTTAATAAATAATTATAGCTTAAAGATAACTATAAAAAAAAGAGTTATTATCTAGTAGTAAAATAATTAATTATCTAGTTATTAATCTAATATTTATAAATTCTATATTAGTAAAATATATTATCTATATAGAGTAAGCTAATAATATTAAGAATTTATTAGACTATTAACTAATTAAAATAACTATTAATATTAAAATATTACTATTTAAATAATTTTATTAATAAAATTAAATAGCTATAGATAATAAGAAATAAATTTTTAAAAAATTTATTAAAAGTAAATATTTTATATATTAATATTAAATACTAAGCCCTAGTTAGGGTTATAAAAGCTATAGTAGAAGAATCTATACTATAGTCTAAACTATTTTTTTAGGCTAATCCCTTTTTTTAATAAGATATATAAAGAAGCTATTAAAACTATATACTATCTATACTACTAGTTTACTAAAATTTAATATTTAAATAACTAGATTTAGTATAAGATAGCTAAAAACTAAAAAAAATATATTATTAAGAAAGTATTTATATATAGCTATTATTAAAAAGTATAGTAAACTATTAAAAAAGGACCTTAAGACTTTTAAAAGCTATTAAGATAGACTAAGAATAAATAGGGTATTTATAAATATAAAATTATATTTTTATTAAGAATCTCTAAGGCTAAATCTTTTTTAAAGATAGTAAAAGAGAAAGTATAGATATTTAAAGCTACTTTTTTTCTATAATTATCTTTACTAAATCTATTAAATATTAGCTAAAAATACTATTTAAAAGATATTAACTTTTTAAAGATTATAAAATATAAGATTAAGAAGATAGTTAAATTAGCTAATATAAATAAAACTTTAAAAAAGGATAGTTTACTAAACTCTCTTTTAGTAGAAATTAATTAAAATATTAATAGTTATAAAGACTTTTTATTAGTTATTTAATATATATATATAAATTAGCTATAATTTAGTTTATTTCTAGAGATTAATTATAGTAGTGCTATATAAAAAAGGTAAATAAGACTTTTAGCTAGCTAAATTATATTAATTAGTAGTTTTTTTAAATATTTTTAATAAATTCTTTAAATTAATAATTATATACTAAATTAGTTATATTATAAAAGAGATAGGTTTATTACTAAATATTTATTTAAATAACTAAAAAGGTATTTTAACTAACTATACTATTTACTAAATTATTAATTAAATTAAATATATATAAAAAAGAGATATATTAGTGGTATTAATATTTATATTTAATATCTTTAGTATATATAATAATATTTTTTATATTTAACTACTGTATAATCTAAAAAAAGAGATTTTAGCTAGCTAATCTTTTTAAATTAAAATATTCTTAACTAATTAAAATACCTATATTTATATACTAAAAAGGCCTTTTTAGTAAAATCTTTATATTAATAAATATCTTTTAAGGTTTATTAATTTTACTAATTTTATAATTTTTTTTATAATATTAATTTAATTAAATAATATATATTTTAAAAATATATACTAAAAAGATAATAATATATTAGTATAGAAGAGCTATTAAATAGAGCTAAATATAGAATAACTAGATATATATCTAAAGGATAAACTTAATAACTAGCTATTAATAATAGTATATAGCTAAATTAATAATATCTATTTAATTATAATTAGCTATTTTAAAAAAGAAACTATTTATATACTATACTAAAAATATTAATTAGTATAGCTTTAGACTAGCTAATATATATTAGTTTTTAATCTAAAAAAATATTTACTAATCTATTTTATTAATCCTATAAATAATATTAAATTTTATTTTACTCTTTTTAAAAATACCTAAAACTAAAATAGTTATATAGCTAATAAAAATATAAAAAGATATTTTAGTTTCTAGTTAGATCTATAGCTATTATTCTAATAATATTAATAGAAAGTACTAACTAAAGTTAATATTAGCTTATAGATACTATAAAAATTAGCTAAATTAATTTAAGGTATATTTTTAGCTATTATATAGAAGATATCTTATAGTAGTAATTCTATAAATAATATATAGTATATTAATATAGTTTTAATTACTGTTAATAATAGTAAAAGTATATAACTAAATTATTTATTAATTTATCTTTATCTAAAAATAAACTATATATTTTATTAGTAGTATATTTAAAATAATAGTAATTAATATCTTTAATATAAAATTTAATTTACTTTTAATTAGACTATATATAGATAAACTAATAAAAAAATAGCTGTTAGAATTAGAACTAGACTATTTTTTACTATCTCTAAAATAATACTATAATACTATATTTAAGATAAATATAAAAAAGGTAAATAGATACTAATAGAAATCTAAGTCTAGTAAATAAATAAATATTTTATATTTTATTTAGAAACTATTTTAGTAGAGATAGACTAAAAAAGATAGAAAATATTTATTTGAAAATTATAGTAAATATCTTTATTAGTATTTATTAAAAACTATAAATAAACTAAAAAGAATTATAAATATATTATTAAAATAGAATTATATAAAATATTATTAATAATTTATATTAATAGTAGTAGATTTAAAAATAGTATTAGAGCTATAGCTATAATCTTTAGATTATTAATAAATACTAATTAGTATATAAAAAGCTAAATAAACTAGATTAACTTTTTAATAGTATATACTATAAAACTAAAAAGAATAGAACTAGCTTTTATATTAGCTAAAAAAGATTTTTAATTACTAAATAGCTAAACTAGATAGAGAGTAATTATCTTTACTAATAACTAAACTATCCTATAAACTATCTACTAACCTAAAATATCTTTTAGCTAGATTTACTTAATATTATATATAAAACTTTTAGAATAACTCTCTATAAAGGATATCTAGCTAGAATTCTAATAGAATTTTATATATAATAATATCTTAAAAAATAAATATATAGATTAGTTTACTAAAAAAGCTATAACTAATAAAATTAAAACTAATATATTTAATAACTATATCTATTTACTATTTATAGCTAAATAAAGTATCTAGTAAAAGATTAAACTATAGTAAATAGAAATATAAAAAAAAGAGAGAATTATAAAATTAACTAAATAGCTAATTAAAGTGCTAACTAAAAAAAATCTATTATACTAATAAAGTATATAAAAAGTAATATTATTAATCTTAATTTAGCTATAGACTAAATATATAGCCCTTTTAGTATATTTAAATAAAATTAACTAATATAATAGCTTTTATTATAGCTATAATAATAAAAACTAAATAGTTAAATATATCCTTCTAAAATATATATATTTAACTAATTTATATAAAAAGATATATTTAGAACTAGATAAATAGGGTATTTTAATAGTGCTTAAAATAGATAGGATTCTATTAAAAGTAGCTATAGAACTAACTATAGCAGATTTTATAATTAAATTAGGGCTATTAAAATAGTTTCTAAAGATTAACTTAGATATAATTAGTATAAAATTAATAAAAAAGGAATAACTAAATAAGTAAATAATTAATATAAAGGAAAGAAAAAACTTAGAGGACTTAAAAGAAATAAATAATACTTACTAAAAAATACTAAAACTTAAAAAATAAATAAATTATAAACTAATAATATAGTACTAGGTCCACTATACTATTATTAAAACTAGTATATTTATATAATAAATAACTATAGTTAATATAAAGAAATAATAGAAATAAAATACTTCTTAATAATATAGGACTTTAGTAAATTAAAGAGCTAAAAAATAAAGTAGTAATATAGTAGAACTAAAGTCTTTTTAGTGATTTAAGTAAGTAGGGGTAATATAAAGAGAGGAAGAGAGAGGAAAAGAGGGCCCCTAAAGCTAAACATAGTACAGTTAAATTATATATTTAAGATACTTTTTAATAATATATAACTATAGGGACTATATAGTGGGCCTACCACTTATTTAATTTTCTTTTTAGGGGTGTTTAGTGAGTTTATATTTATTTAATCTTATTTATTTAGTTTATACACTTATTTATTCTGTTTATATTATTTCTTTTATATAGGTGGAACTAGTAGGTTGATAGTTTAATTCCGCCTATAGTATAGGTAACCACTTTTCTGCTATAGACTGGTTCTATTAGCACTCCTATATAGCAGTATATATATAAAGCTAGCTATATTAGGCAAATGAATTCATTATCATCATCATCATCATATAAACTAAACCTTTAAAAAATATCTCTAATATTTTATTAATAGATAATAGATAATATAGCTAAATTTACTCTATTCTATAGAATTTATATATAATAATACTATTAATACTATTATAAAGAAAACCTTATTTAATCTTTTATATAGCTATTTACTAAATTTCTAATTATAAATTAAGGCTAATCTATATTTAAAAAAGGTTTTAGCTATAATAGTATAAATAGAAAAACTAAAAAATTTTTTAAAAAAAATAGCGTAATTATAGAAAAAATTAAATAAATCCTAGATAAAATAATATAATTTATAATATAAATCTATATAATTTAAAGGATAAAACTTAGTAATATTATCTATATATAATCTAAAATTGAAGTTTTTTTCTAAAAAGCTAAATTTATAATTTATTAGAGTTTTTTAAATTTTAGTAATAGTAAAATTATAAATATACTAATTAACACTACTAAAATAATATATATAAATCTATAATATTTTTTATATATTGTTTTTAAAACTATAAAAAAAAATTAATACTAAATCTCTATTAATATTAAAATTAGCTAATAATAAAAAATAAGAAATTAAAAAAATCTATAATAAAAAACTTATTAATAAAGATTACTATTTTTTAGTTAAATAGATAAAATAGCTATTAAAATATAACTAATAAATTATATATAAAGATATAAAGAATATTTAGACTATAGTTAATAAATTCAGAAAAAGATAGAAAAAATAAAAAGATTAATTTAATATAAACTAAATTAAAAATTATATAAAAAAAACTGTAACTAAAGCCTATAAAATAATACTAAATCTTTATAGGATTAATAGTAAAAAAAGCTAATAAAACTCTAATTAGTCTTAAATATCTAATTAAAAAATAGCCGTTTTTTTATTTTTATCTAAAATATCTATTTTATAAATAATTTTTATAATTACTTTATAGAAATAAATTTTAGTAATTATTTAGAGTATATAACTATTATCTATAGATATAATTTAATATTAAATTAATAACTTATAGTTAGTAATTTATTTTAAAATAAACTAAAGATTAAGTCTTAGTAAAAAATTTAAAAAGATAATTTATTTAGTTAAAAATTACTAATACTTTTATTAAATAGTCTATAAATTATTAATAAATTACTATTAAACCTCTAAAAGATAATTAAAGAATCTTTATTAAAAGAATTTAAATTTAAATAGCTAAAAATCTATAGATAAACTAATAAAAAGTAATTAAAAATATAAAAGCCCTATATAATTTTTTAATAGCTAAAACTATATAGGGCTAAATATTATTTAGCTAAGTATTTTAGTTAAGAATCTTTATTAAATTACTATTAAAAAAATAAAAAAGATCCTAGAACGCGTTTATTAACTAAATTAATTTTATTAAATTAATAATATCTTTAGTAATTCTATCTAAACTCTAATCTATATTGAAAATATACTACTTTTAAATTATTATAAAAAATTTACTAAATTATATATAGTATTCTTTACTAAATTATATATAGTATTCTTTACTAAATTATATATAGTATTCTTTACTAAATTATATATAGTATTCTTTACTAAATAAAATACATATATTTAAGAATTTAGTATATTAAATATATAATTTATTTAGAATAGCTTAATACTATTTTAGCTATTTTTAGTTAGCTAAAAATAAAAACTATACTAATTAAATTAAATAATATAAACTTAATTATATACTAAATAAATTAGTAATAAAAAAATATTAATTAGTTTATAAAGCAAAAAAAAGGTAAAAAAATAAAAGATAAAGTAAAATTTCTTTTAAATATTTTAAAAACTTAATTAATATTTTAATTTAATAAAAAAAAACTTTAAAAATATAAAAAAAATAAAAATATAACTTTAGAAAGTTAAAAAAAAGTTTTTAAAAAATATAATATTTTTTATTTTTACTATAAGATTAACTAGAAATATTTAAATATTTTAATAATTAACTAAAATAAACCTAAATTAGAAACTATAAAGCCTTAATAAACTATTTAAATATCTTTATATTATTATTAATAAAATAATACTATATCACTATATTTTATAAATAAATTAAAAACTAAATCTAAAGAATTATTTTTAATTAGCTATAGTTTTTTTATCTATAGCTATTTTATTCTTAATATTATAAAAAAATATCTAAATTATATAATACTATAAAATATAATTATTATTATTTCGATATAAATATAAATTAATATATACTAATATAATTAGTTTATTTAAATAAATAAGTGTTTTTTACTAATAAATATTTATATATTAATAATATTTATTTTAATAGGCCTATTTAATTTATTAATAAAACTATTTTAAATTATATCTACTAATATATTTATATATCTCTTACTTTTTAGCCTTAATAGTTTATATTCTAATATATATATAGTTTATATTCTAATATATATATAGTTTATACTATACTAAAACTAGCTTTTAAAAAAAATACTATTTATTTCTATATTTATAATAGCTATTAGCCTAAAAATAAATAGTATAAAAAAGACTACTATTATAGAGATTTATATATATTTATCTATAATATTTATAATTAATTTTAATAATAATATAAAAATATATATATTAATTAATATCTTAATTAGTATTTATTTAGATTAATTTATAATTTACTTTTAAATTAAAAGGATATTTATAGTGTAGTATAAGAACTTTTTAGAATAATAATAATAATATAAAATAAAATCCTCTAAGTTTATCTTATATATTACTATTAATACTACTAAAAGAACTATTTTTTATATAGTTATAATAAAATACTTAAATATCCTTAGTAAAAATAATATTATAAATTAATAATAACTAAAAAAGTACTATAAAGTATAATAACTAAAGAATTAATATAAAAAAGTTAAAAAAAATATAGTAAATTAATAATTTTTATACTATTTTTTTTTTATTTATATATTTTATCCTATAATTTTTAGTTACTTCTTTCTTATATAGTAGCTAAACTATTTACTATAGAAAGAGATATAGTTATTACTAAAAGATTAAAAATAGAATAAAAGAACCCTATTTCTAAGATTATTACTTTATATAGAAGCCTAAAAGTATTAAACTTAGAACCTATATTATTATTCACTAAGAGTTTAAATTAATAACGAATTAATATTAACTCTTTAGTAATTTAGATTAAAAAGAAAAACCCCTAGATATCTCTGAGTTAGATTCTATAAGAATCAGTTACTATCTTAATCAGATATAAAGATCCTTCGCCCTATATTATCTCCACCTAGCCAATAGGTTATCTATCCTGATAATTTAGATATCTGGTTCTTAATAATTAGCCTAGTAGCGATATTTTAGCTAGGATTTATACTAAACTATTAAAATAATATAATATAAAATATATTATTTTAGGAGACTTAAATATATACTATCTAGTATAAAGTAGACTTAGGTCTAAAATTAATTAAGAAAAAGAGTTAGTTCTATAGTTAATAGATAGTTATAGTTTAGAAATAACTATAAAGGAAAAAGTTATTATCTAGTAATAAAATAACTAATTATCTATTATTAATTTTGCCTTTATAAGTACTATATTAATAAAATAGATTATCTGTACTAAAAAAGTAGATAATATTAAGAATTTATTAGACTATTAGCTAATTTAAATATAAATTAATATTAAAATACCTTTTTTTAGTAACTAAAATATTAAAACTAAACTACTATAAATAATAAAAAATATACTACATTTATTAAATCCTATTTAAAAGCTAGGAATGTATCTAATATAGATATTTTATAAATTAATTTTAAATATTAAGCCCTAATTTAAATAGTAAAAGCGATAGTAAAAAAGTTTATATTTTAGTTAAACCTTTTTTTAAGCTAACTTTTTTTAATAAGATTTATAAAAAAACTGTTAAAATTATATATTAATTATACTATAAATTTATTAAATCTTAGTATTTAAAAGACTAAATTAGATATAAACTAGCTAAAAACTAAAAAATATATATTATTAAAAAATATAGTAGACTATTAAAAAAGATTTTTAAGGACTATAGAAGTTATCTAGATAGGCTAAACACTGCTAAAATATTTATAAAAAAGGTATTATTTTTTTACTAAAAATTAGTAAATTTTTTATAGAATTAGTTAAAAAAAGAGTATAGGCCTTTTAAATGACTTTTTTTTTATAGTTATTACTATTAAATTTATCTAATATTAGTTAAAAATACTATCTAAAAAATATTAATTTCCTTAAAATTTAGATATATAAAATTAAAAATATAGTTAAATTAATAAATATTAATAAAATACTAAAAGAGAATAGTTTACTAACCTTTTTTTAGTAAAAACTAATTATAATTCTAGTAATTATAAAGACTATATATTAGTTATTTAATATATATATATATAAGTTATAATCTAGTTTATTTCTAGAAATTAGTTATAGTAGTCTTTTATAAAAATAGTAAAAAAGATTTTTAGCTAACTAAATTATATTAGCTAGTAGCTTTTTTAAATATTTTCAAGAAATTCCTAGAATCTATTATTATATACTAAGTTAGTTATACTATAAAAAAATAGATCTTTTACTAAATATCTATTTAGATAGTTAAAAAGGTATTTTAATAAAATATACTATTTATTATATTATTAATTAGATTAAATATATATAAAGATAAAATATATTAATAATATTAATATTAATATTTAATATCTCTAAAATATATAATAATATCTTTTATATATAACTACTATATAATCTTAAGAAATAAGGTTTTAGTTAGTTTTTTAGATCTATATATTTTTAACTAAAGTATCTAAATTTATATATCTAAAGATATATTTAGCTAAATTTGTATTTTAATAAGTATCTTTTAAAGCTTATTTATTTTACTAATTCTTTATTTTTTTTATAATATTAATCTAATTAAATAATATATCTTTTAAAAAATATATATTTAAAAAATATTAATATATTAGTATAAAAAGCTATTAAATAGGCCTAAATATAAAGTAACTAAAAATATATCTAGAGGATAAACTTAATAATTAGCTAATAATAGTAATATATAATTAAATAGATAATATATATTTAATTATAATTAGATATTTTAAAAGAAAAACTATATAGATACTATACTAAAAATATAAATTAGTATAACTTTAGGCTAGTTAATATATATTAGTTTTTAATCTAAAAAAATATTTATTAGTGTATTTTATTAATTTTATAAATAGTATTTAGTTTATTTTTATTTTATTTTAGTTAGATTTAGTAGTTATAAAAGCTAGTTAAAAGATAAAAAGATATTTTAGTTTTTAGCTAGATTTATAGTTTTTATTTAAATAGTATTAATAAAAAGCACTAACTAAAGCTAATATTAGTCTATAGACTTCATAAAGATTAGCTAGATTTATCTAGGATATATCTTTAGATACTATATAAAAAATATATTTAGCTATTATTATTCTATAAATAATATATAGTATATTTATATAATTTTAGCTATTATTAATATTAGTAAAAATATATAACTAAATTATATATTAATTTATTTTAGTCTAGAAATAAACTATTTATCTAATTAACAATATATTTAAAATAATAATAGTTAATATATTTAATATAGAATTTAATTTATTTTTAATTAGATTATATATAGATAAATTAGTAAAAAAAATAGTATTATAGATTTAAACTAAACTAGTTTTTATAGTACTAAAAATAATACTAAAAAATTAAACTAAAAAAAAGAGATATATTAGATAAATACTAATAAAAGCCTAAAGTTAATAAATAAATAAATATTTTATATTTTATTTAAAAATAGTTTTAGCGAATATAAACTAAAAAAAATAAAAAATATTTATTTAAAAACTATAATAAATATTTTTATTTATATTTATTAAAGACTATAATAAATATTTTTATTTATATTTATTAAAGACTAAAAATAAACTAAAAAAGACTATAAATATATTATAAAAATAGATTTATATAAAATTTTATTATTAATTTATATTAATAATAGTAGATTTTAAAATAGAATTAGTGCTATAATTATAATCTTTAGATTAATTTTAGATAAATATTTATAGTATTAAATAGATAAAAAAGGGTTTTTAGTGATATATACTATAAAATTAAAAGATATAGAATTAGTTTTTATATTAGCTAAAAAGGATTGTTATTATTTAAATAGCTAAACTAGATATAGCAAAATAGTTATTTTTTTTAATAACTAAGCTAATTTATTAGCTATTTACTAATCTAATATATTTTTTAGTTAAATATATCTAGTATTATATATAAAACTTTTAGAATAGTTTTTTATAGAAGATATTTAGCTAAAATTTTAATAGATTTTTACTTATAAAAACCTTCTAGGAAATAAATATATTAATTTCTTAGCTAAAAAGGCTATAATAAATAAAATCTTAATTAATATAAATATATTTAATATTTATATTTATTTACTATTAATAGCTAAATAGGGTATTTAGTAAAAAAATTAAACTATAATAGCTAAAGAAATAAAAAAAATATATCTAAATTAATTTAATATCTAATTAATATTTGAGTAAAGAAAAACTATAAATATTAAAAAAGCTAGTAAAAAATATTATTATTAATTTTAATTTAGCTATATATAGAATAAATAGTTTTTACTATATATTTAAATAAAATTAACTAAAATAATACTATTTGATATAGCTATTAAAATAAAAATTAAACTATTTAGTATATTCTATTTAAATATATTTATTTAGCTAAACTATATAAAAAAATATAAATATAGTTAAATAAATAAAATATTTTAATAGTATTAAGAATAGTTTACTATTAAAATTAGCTATAGGCCTAATTATAGCTAATTTTATAATTAAATTTAGTTTATTTAAGTAGTTTTTTAATATTAATTTAATAGTAATTAATATAAAATTAGTTTGAAAGAAATTATAATTAATATGAAGGACTTAGAGGACTATAAAGATAGAAAACTTAAAAAATATAAATAATATATACTAAAAAATATTAAAACTAAAAACATAAGTAGATTATATATTTAAAGATATAGTGCTAGATCTACTATATTTTTATAAAAATTAGTAAATCTATATATAAAGTGGCTAATACTAATATAGAAAAATAGTAAAAATAAGATATTTTTAGTAATATAGGATTTTAGTAAATTAAAAAACTAAAAAATAAGATAGTAATATAGTAAAATTAGCTCTTTTAGTGATTTTAGATTAAAGAGATAATATAAAGAGAGAGAGAGGAGGGAGAGAGAGAAAGAGAGGAAGAGAGGAAGAGAGGAAGAGAGTCTCTAGGAGCTAAATATAGGGTAGTTAGATTATATATTTAGTTAACTTTTTAATACTTATTAACTATAGAGACTATATAGGGGCCTAATATTTATTATATTTCCTTTTTAGGTTTATATTTATTTAGTTTATATACTCTTTTATCTATTTTATTTATATTATTTCTTTTATATAGGCAGAGATAATAGAAATCTGGTGGTTCCTGGTTCGATTCTACCCACAGTGTAGGTAGCTATTTTCTTTTCTGCTATAGCTGGTTCTGTTAGCATTCCTATATAGCAGTATTTATGCAAAGCCAGCTATATTGGGCAAATGAATCTATTATCATCATCATCATCATCAGAAGACTATATTCTATATATATTATAAACTTTTTAAATAAAATATTATCTTATTTAGATTTACTAATATATTATCTACTTCCAGAGTATCTATTCCTTCGTCTTCTACCCCCTGATCTACAGTAGGGATTATTTCAGAAGATCTAACCTACTGAATTTGCTGATTAGTTGGTTCTAGCAGGGGTTAAAAGGTATAACTCTTTCTTAGCAGAATCAAATTCTTATGATATCTTAATAACTAGAGGTCCTACAACCTTACTAAAGAGCTTAAATTACCTACAATAATAAGAGCTTTTATCTAGTACCTATTTTATATATAGAGATAGCGATAATTATAGCTATAGATATAAATATATAAAAACTGCCTCCTAAAAAAGGTATAAAACCTATAGCCCAATAACTATACTACTAATCTAATACTATTATAATAGAAGAACTAATATATAGTATATAGATCGTCTTAATCTATATTAAAAATTTAGGCCTATATCTTAATAAGATTATTATTAGTTTTATTAACTAAATCTAAAAGTATATAATAAATATTTAATAAAATAATATTATTAATATAGCTAAAATTATTTAATCTTTTAATTAGCTAAACTAATATATAGAATATATTAAAATAGTAATATTAAATATATCTAGTATATAAATAATAAATTTTTTAACTGATTTTACTAACTTCTAGTATAATTTTTATATTTATAAATAGTAATAAAGTCTAGTTATAGCTATATCTTTAATTAATTATAATAAAGATATATTATCCTTTAAAATAAATAATATTAAACTATAAAAAAACTATAAAATAATAATTAAGGTTAGTATATTTGAAAAATAAATATATACTAAGGTCTTAAAAAAGTTAGTTAACTAAATAAAGAGGTAAAGAGTAATAATAACTAAATAAAAGAACTTTATAGCACTAATTAATAGTATTTAGTTTATTATAGCTTAAAAACTATTTTTAAAAAATATAGTTATAATAGTAAATATTACTATTAATATAGAATTATTATAGAAATATATTAATTAGTTAAAAATATTTAGTATTAGCTATATAATCTAATAATTAATGTAAAAAGTAGTTATTTATAATATATCTATCTAGATAATTAGACTTATTTTAGGAATAGTAAAAGATATTATAAGAGAACTATTCTATTAAAACTTTTATATCTATATATATAATATAAATATCTATATTTATATTATATATTTAGATTATTTAATATAGCTTATATATTAATAAAGATATAGCTTTTTTACTATTGAGTTTAATAGTCTAATTATAGCTAACTAAACTATCTTTATAGATATAATCTAAAAAAGAGAAATCTACTAAATAATTTACTTTTATTATAAAAATCAGTTAAAGATATACTAAAAATACTAAAAACTAAAATATATCTATTTATACTATTCAAATTAATTTAAATATAGTTATTATATAGTAAAATATTTAATTTAAGAGTATTTTATTTATAAAGGCTAAACTATCCTAATTAAATATATTAATTATAGTAAAAGATATTATTTAATAAACTAAAAATATAAGATTAAGTAAAGGATTATAGTAAAAATAAAAAGGTATTAATTAAAAATCTATTTTTTTATTAGATCTTACTTTATCTCTATAATAATATTAACTAAAAAACTATAAATAATAGTAATATTATTCTCTAAATATTTTTTTAAATATACCTTCTTCCTTAGTAATAAGCCTAATATCTCTAGTAAACTTTATAAACTACTAAAATAGATCTAGATATATCTATCTATACCTTAGTATATAAGCTTTAGGTTATTATTACTTTTTAATCCTAGCTAACTACTATCTTAATAGTAATATTATTAATAAACTATATTAAACTAAAATATAAAATAAGCTATTTTAAAGGCTTAAAAAATAAATTTAAAGAAGCTATACTAGTACTAATAAAATATATAAATAGCACTAATAGCTAATTAAAGTAATAACTAAATAGATAAACTAAATAAACACTACTATACTAAAACTAAAGCTATAAATAAATAGCTGGATAATAATAATCTCTAGAAGGACCTAGTAGCTATTAAAATAAATAATAAAATAATCTAGGAAGACCCTATAATATAGTTTACTATTATTAGTAATATATTAAAACCTATAAACCCTCTTCTTAATCTAATAAGCCTTAAATACTAATAGATTATTATTAAACTAAAAATCTCTAGACCCTAAAAGCTATTAATATAGCTATAGCTATAGCTACTACTATACTTTTCCTTAATATTTATTAATAGTATAATTAATATAAATAACCTAGATAATAAAAAATATTACTCTATATTAAAAGATAGTAATTATTAATAAATTATTTTAAAATCTTTTAATATAATATATATAAAATATAAAAAAAAAACCAACTCTTTCTTAGTAAAATCGTTTTCTTAGAATATCTCGCTAATATAGGGCTTTTAGGCCTTAAGAACTTATTCAATTTTAAGCTATCCTTAGCACTATTAATCAATCCTAATATTATTAAGATAGATTATAGCTATTATTAGTGGTATATAAAATATATAAATACTACCTATTCTACTAGAAAAAAATATATAGCAATCTCTAACTAACCTATAAATAAATATTATTAGTATAGATAATATCACTTATAGTATATATTATATATTTACTAAAATTAAAAATAATAGCTTCTTAGTTAATAACTATATTATTTATTTTATTTAAAAACTTAAACAGTATATATTAAATATTTATAAAGATAATATAGGATTAATACTATAGATATATAAAGTTTTAGAGAAGATCTCTAAAATAATCTTATAGTTTAATTACTAAATAGAAATTATTAAAAAGTTAATTAAATTAGTTTTTTAAATAAATAATTTTTAATCTAACTTAATTAGATCTTCAGTAATCTTTTAGAATACAATATTATATATATAAAATTAGTAGTAATAAATCTTTTTAAATAGTTTTATATTTTTCTTTTAAAATACTAATATATCTTTTTTTAATATTAATAATATTAAACTCTAAAAAAACTAAAAGGTTATTATTAAAATTAAAAATAATAGTATTTAATAAAAATTATAAAAATTAATAGTAAATTAACTAATAAAAACTATAAAAAGAGTATATAAATAAATTATTAAATAAAAAATTTTTACTATTTTTATTAAAAAGATATAGTTTAAAATAACTAAATAACTACCTTTTAAAGATATTATAATAGTTATTAATTTTACTATTAATACTAATCTCTTTTATAAATATAATAAATAGTTAAAAATATTTAGCTTTAAAGCCTATATATAGATATTAATATAAAATATAGTAATATATAGGGTATTTATATATTTAACTAATTTATTAATAATTATAAAATTAATATTATCTTTAAATAAAGAGCTAATTTACTAAAATATATTATTTTAGGAAAAATAAAATAATATTAATATTATTTATATTAGTTAGCTAGTTTAACTAAAAGAAAAGTATTAAAAAGGCTTAATTATAGTTAAATTTATCTTTTTAATTATAGCTAATTAAGCTATTTAATAAAATATACTCTAAAAATATTAAATCCACTAAATAATATATTTATACTATAAAAGCTAATTAAAACTATATATAAAATACTAAAAACTAAAATATATGTAGTTTTAATATCTCTATTTAGTTAAATATAGTTACTATATAGATAGCTATTTAACCTAAAAATATTTATTTACTAAAAGTTAAGTAATTCTTACTAAATATATTAACTATAGTAAAGGCTATTAATCTAATTCTAATCTATATAAAATATATTAAAAGGTGATAAAATAGATAAAAAGAGCCCCTTTTTAACTATCTTTTTTATTACTATATATTACTATATTTTTACTAATAAATAATATAACTAATATAACTAATATAATAGTAGATAAAGGCCTTTACTACTAACCTTTTAATATTAACTCTAGTGGCACTTTAAGTATAAATAGTATTTTAGCTTTAAAAATATATTAGATTAAAAATATTAAACTATATATTTAAAATATATTTTAGGATCCTTTTTACTTTTTTAATAGTGATTTAATAGAGATTTTTAACTAAAATATTTAGTTAAATAATATTTAGCTTTATATAGTTTTAGCTATTAAAGAGTTAAAAACAACTCTTTCTTAGCAGAATCGAATTCTTGTAATATCCTAACAACTAGAGGTCCTATAACCTTGCTAAAGAGCTTAAATTACCTATAATAGCAAGAGCCTTTATCTGATATCTATTTTATAAATAGAGATAGCTATGATTATAGCTATAGGTGCGAATATATAAAAACTATCTCCTAAGAGAGATATAAAACCTATAGCCCTATAACTATATTACTAATCTAGCACTATTATAATAGAAGAACTGGTATATAGTGTATAGGTTATCTTAATCTATATTAAAAATTTAGGCCTATACCTTAATAAAGTTATTATCAGCTTTATTAACTAAGTTTAGTAGTATATAATAAGTATTTAATAGGGTAATACTGCTAATATAGCTAAGGTTATCTAATCTCTTAATTAGCTAAATTAGTGTATAGAATATATTAAAATAGTAGTATCTAGTATATCTAGTATAAATACTATAACTTTAACTGATTTTATTAATTTCTAGTATAATTTCTATATCTATAAATAGTAATAAGGTCTAGTTATAGCTATAACTCTAATTAACTATAGTAAAGATATATTATCCTCTAAAATAAGTAATATTAAATTATAAAAAGATCGCGAGATAGTGATTAAAATCAGTATATCTAGGGAATAGATATATACTAAAACCTTAAAGGAGTTAGTTAACTAGATAAAGAGATAAAAAGTGATAGTAACTAAATAAAAGAATTTTATAGTATTAGCTAATAGTGTTTAGTTTATTATAGTTTAAAAACTACCTTTAAGGGATATAATTATAGTGGTAAATATTACTATTAATATAGAATTATTATAGAAGTATATTAGTTAGTTAAAGGTATTTAGTACTAACTATATAATTTAGTAGTTAATATAGGGAGTAATTATCTATAATATATTTATTTAAATAATTAAGTTTATTTTAAAGATAATAAAAGGTATTATAGGAGAATTACTCTATTAAAATTCTATACCTAGATATATAATATAGATATAGATATATATATTATATATTTAAGCTAGCTAATATAGTTTATATATTAATAGAAGTATAGCTTTTTTATTATTAAATTTAATAATCTAGTTATATTTAACTAAGTTATTTTTATAGATATAATCTAGGAAAAAGAAATCTACTAGATAATCTATTTTTATTATAAAGATTAGTTAAAGATATATTAGAAATACTAGAAACTAGGGTATATCTATTTATATTATTTAAACCTATTTAAATATAGCTATTATATAGTAAAATATCTAATTTAGAAGTATTTTATTTATAAAGATTAAACTATCTTAATTAAGTATATTAACTATAGTAAAGGATATTATTTAATAAGCTAAAAGTGTAAAATTAAATAAAAGATTATAGTAAAAATAAAAAAGATATTAGCTAAGAGTTTACCCTTTTACTAGATCTTACTTTATCTCTATAATAACTAAAAGACTATAAATAGTAATATTATTATCTTTTAAATATCTCTTTAGATATACTCTCTTTTTTAGTAATAAACTTAGTATCTTTTATAAATTTTATAGATTACTAAGATAGACCTAGATATATTAATTTATATTTTAATATATAAGCTATATATTATTATACCTTTTTAGTCTGCTTTTTTACTAGATTTTATTAAACTAAAGTATAAAATAGATTATTATAAAAATTTAAAGAATAAGTCTAAAAATACTATATTAGTACTAATTAAATATATCTAAACTATATTAACTATTAGCTAAAATATCAACTAAGATAGTAAGATAGTATATAATTAAATTATTAATAAATAATATAGGACTAAGCCTTAATAAATTATAATAGAATCTTAATAAGTATTTATAGATATAAAAAGGATTATCTTTTAATAAAGATAGATAATTAAATAATTAATATATATTTAAAAATAAATAATAAAGTAATACTAATAATATATTACTATTTAAAAAGAAAAAATATAGTATTTTAAAGAGATACTTTTATAAAATAAAAGAAAAAGAAATTTAAAGAATTAATATAAAAACTATTTAAATATTTACTAAATTAATATTAATAAAACACCCCTATTATTAACTAAAAATCTATCTATTAAACCTTATTTTATTTATTAAAAATATAAATAATTAGTTTATTTATATTTTCTTCTATTTTAAGAAACTAGCCTAAAAAAACTATAAAATATTTATAAAGTATTACTAAAATACTATTAATTTAGTTAAGCTACTTAACTGTCTTAAAAAGATTCATAAAGATTTAAATACTTAAATATATATAATATAATAACTATATTAATTTTATTAACTAAAAAAAGTTTTTTTTAAAGTTCTTTTTTTATTTAAAAAAAGAATTTACTAATATTAATAATATCTTAGTCTAACTAAATAAAGTAAAAAAATAGATTTTATTAAATTATTTATAAATTATAGTATACCTTTAATATTTCAGGGTTTTATTAGTTATCTATATAAAATTAATATAGATATAGATACCCTTAATTTAGATAAACCCTATAAATTAAAATATAATAAAATAGATTAGACCTTAACTATATTTATAAATTATATTAAATTATATATAAATTATTAATAAAATAAAACTAATTAATCTAAATAAACTAAATAAGTTAATAAAAAAGAAATTAATTATTATTAAATAGAAAAAAGATACATAGAATATTTAGATTTTTTATATAGAACCTAGATTATATACTAAAAAAAACTATATTATTACTAGATTATTAAAAAACTAAAATACTAATAATAAGCTATTAAAAATAAAATAAAAGAATTATATAAAGAAATTATATTTTATTATTAGAGAAATTAATAATTTTAGTAATTTAAAAAGAGTATTATTTATTAAAAAAAATAAATTAAAAAATAAATAATTATTATTTTTAGCTATAAATAAAAATAAAAAAAATTAAAAAACTATTTAAAAATAAAAAATTATTATTTTTAATTAATTTTAGAGTAAATAAAATCTAGTTTATTAATATTTTAATTAATTTAGATTATCTAAATTATATAACTATAAATAAAAAGTTTATTAGCTTTTTTAATCTCTTATATATATTAATATATCTATAATAGTTTAATACAATAATACTAAATTAGAGTTAAATTATATATATAATATATTTTAATATTAATATTTATATCTATTAATAAAAAACTATTTTTACTTATATTATTAAAGATTAAATAACTAATATAATCTTAGATATACTCTAAATAAAAGATATAAATAAAATATATTCTTTATAAAAAAGATATATAGATATTTTTATAAAAATAAATAAAAAGATATAGTGCTAAAATTAAAAAATAATATATTTAAATTAACTAAAATAAAAAAGTTAAAAATAAAAAAAGTATTAACTATATAATGATAATGAATTCTTATTCCTATTATAGCTTACTATAATATATACTGCTATATAGGAGTACTATAGGCCTACCTATAGTATAGAAGTGGTTAATTAGCCTATTCTATATAGTAAAGTATAGTAGAATTAAATCAATAAAGGAAATAGCAAAAAGAGAGTTAACTATTTACTGCTTACTAAGTCTTTATAGTTATACCTTTTATTAAAAAGTATCACTAGTACTGTACTATTAATAGTATCTTTACTACTATAGCTTTTTTACTGTCTTTTTTACCTTTAAATCACCTTTATTTATCCTTTAGCACTTATATACTAGATTTTATATATTAGTATCTATATACTACTTTTATACTATATTAGCTAATTCTATATTTATTAGTAATTAAAGGAGTATAGAAGATCTAATTTTACTCTTTTATTCTATATACTCTTTATTTTTTATTATACTACTCTATTAATTATTCTTTTTCCTTTTCTTTCTCGCCTATAGCTATAATATCTATTACTAGAAACTATTTTAAAATCCCTATTTTAATTATAAATTTAGCTACTATTAGTATTACTATATACTATAATAGTAGTTTATTATAGTTAAGATTAATAGCTATTTTTTATTTAAATAAAGTCTATTATATAGTTATTTATTTATTTATATATTAAAGATATATTATTAAGATATAATTTACTATTTTATTAGCTAAGCTATTTTTATATTATTTAGTCTTTTAATAACTAATTTTTTTTTAAATAAACTATTAATTTAATATATTTAGTTTAAAGCTATATTATAGCTAATAATATTATTTTATATTAATTAGATTAGTAATTTAGTATTTTTTTTATTAGTATTTTAATTAGCTATTTTATTAGCTATTTAATTCTTTTTTTTTATTTACTAATCTTTTTATATACTATTTATCTTTTTTTAGATATAGTATTTAGTTATTATAGTAAAAAGGATATATTAATTCTAAGAATTTTAAAGATTAAAATACTTTTAAATAGTTTTTTTAGTATACTAATTAGCTAATTTATTTTTAATTACTTTTTAATAAGTAGGAATTTATTAAAATTAGTACTATATTTTTTATATATTTAGTTATTAAAGTAAAGTATAATAGTTAATAAAATAAATTTATTTAAAGGATATTTAGGGCTAATAAAAGGTTTATAGGGCTATTTAGTTATTAAAGAAGATAATTAGTTTATATATAAATTATAGTAGTATTTTTAGTTTTTATTTAGCTATAAATATAATACTAACTAATATTGACTATTACTATAGTACTAATTTAGCTTTTATAGCTATTACTATTAGTAAAGATTATTAATAGTTATTTATATAAACTTATTATAATAATATTATTATATTTTTTAACTATTATCTTTTTATTATTAATAAATATCTTTAATAGTATTTATTAAGGTATTTAAATAAATATCTTTTAGCTCTTTTAGTTTTAGCTTATTAATATTAAATCTAAGAGAGCTTTAAAATATCTATTTATCTTTTAGGCTTATATTTTTATTAGTATTTATCTATTTTAAAGATAATTATCTTTTTAGTGTTTTTTAGCTATTATTAAAGATATAGTAAATATTAATTTAGTATATAATTAAACTATAGTTTTTTTAATTAGTTAATTTATTTAGAGGGTAATTAGTGGTAAATATAGCTTAATATTAAAGATTTTTACTACTATAGTCTTAAATATTTTACTAATTAAATATACTATTTATTTTTATTTAAAAATAAATAGTTTTTAAATATATATTAATTATTTAATTATCTATCTTTATTAATGGATAATCTCTTCTATATCTATAGATATTTACTAGGATTCTATTATAGATTATTAAGGATTTATTAGTAATTTATATAATTCCTAGTTTTTTTACTATATACCTAGGATTAAATCCTTCTAGGTCTTTTCTAATATATCTTAGGGATTCTTAATAAGTATAAAAAGTCTTCTATTCTATAGAATCAGTTAGATTTAAGTGGTTTTTATTAGTTTTTTGTGGTTTAACGATTAAGGATTAGAAGATTAATATATATAAAGGGTTATAGCTAAATTAATTTAATAGGACTAGGCCGATATATAGTTTATATTAATCTTAAGGAAATATAGTCTATCTATAGTAGGTAGAGGCTTTTATATAGGTATAGGTATATGCCTTATATGATCTATATTAGGTATAGGCCTATTATATAAAATATTAATATATTTTATTATAGGCCTTCTATTAATAAAAAAATAGAGTAATAAATCTATTAATTATTATAGATTAATTAATAAAAAATATAATTCTAGTAAGAATATAAAAGACTATTTTAAAGTAAGTTATATATTACCAAAGGGTTAGAAACGGAACGGGAGAACCCTATTTCTGAGGTTATTACCCTGTGTGGAAGCCTGGAGGTGTCAAACCTGGAACCTACATTATCAATCACTGAGAGTTCGAATCGATAACGAATCGATATGAACTCTCTAGCGATTTAGATTAGAGAGAAAAACCCCTAGATGTCTCTGAGTTAGATTCTGCAAGAATCAGTTACTGTCTCTATCAGATATAAGATCCTTCGCCCTGTATTATCTCTACCTAGCCAATAGGTTATCTATCCTGATAATTTAGATATCTGGTTCTTAATATTATAAAAGCCTTTATAATATACTTCTATATATACTATAGTCTTTTTTTAATAATAATAAATAATTAGAAGTTATAGTTTATAGATATTTTTTAGTAAATAATATATAAAAAACTATTAATAATAATTATTAATAGCTTTCTATCTATAAATAGATAGAGTAATAGAATAGGTAAATTAAAAGGTTAAATAGATAATATAGGTATTTATAATATATATATAAGATAATTAGTTAAATCTTTTATCTATTATTTTAATAATAATTAATAACTAAAATACTATATCTATAGGGTTATTATCTTTTTTTTATATATAGCTATTATATTAACCCTTTAGTTATTAAAGATATGATAGTTAATACTCTTTAGGATATTATATTAGCTTAAATAAATAAATTATTTATAAATTAACTATAAGAAATTACTAATTAAATATAATTAGCTATTATAGTTATATAAAAGAAATAGTAAAAATAGTTAAACTAAGCTTATTAAATAATACTAATTTATTAATTAAAAGATAAAATATAGTTAAATTTATAGAATATATATACTTAGCGCCTATTAAAGAAGCTTAATTAATTATATATATAGTATATAGTTAAGGATATCCTATTGCTATATATTATATATTTAGATATACTATCTAATATATACTTAGTATCTATATAGAGTTAATCTATCTTATAATATTAGATCTATTCCTATTATAAATTATTAATAATTTATAACCTCTTTTAATTAAGATCGATAGTAAACTAGAATATAGGATAAAAGAGATCTTAGTAGTAAGAGAATAATAAATTAGTAGAGGATAGTATATAGAAATATTAGTTAAATAAGTAAAGTATATAAAGATAATATAAGAGAATATAGATATAGTAGAAAACTACGCTATATTAGATAATTATAAATGGTATTTTAAGCTAGTCTTTAGGCCTAATTAGCACTAATTTAATACTAATAGTGATATTATTATACCTTCTATTTAGTTAAAATAAGGAAGGGGGTACTATAATAGGCCTATACCTAATATAGATTATATAAGGTATATACCTATACCTATATAAAAACCTCCGCCTACTATAGATAGACTATATTTCTTTAAGATTAATATAAACTGTATATTAGCCTAGTCCTATTAAATTAATTCGGCTATAGCCCTTCACAGATTTATCTATTATATTAATAGTCGCCTTATACTACTAAACTCTTTAATAAGACTAATTTACTATATAGCTTCTATAGGTATTATAAAAGGTACTAGGATAACTATATTAGTCTTGTTATTAAGATAAGGATTAACCTAAGAAGTGGTTTATTAGTATTAGAACCTACTAAAGAAGGATATAAATAATCTATTATAAGATAGGCCTACTATAGAGATAAGCAGTATATATACTTTATCCCGCTAGGACCTATAATATATATATACTCTTATATATACTAGAGTCGTTAAATATATTATATATACTATAATACTGCTAGATTTAATAGTATATTCAGTAGTCGCTAGTTCAAGATATATATATTAGCTATTATAGCGATAAAAAGGACAATAGGTTAATACTGTAAAGATATATTAGATAGATAATCCTTATAAAAGGACTCGCGATAAAGAAACTGTTTACCCTACTAGATTATAGGTAAGCTATATATAAGAGGTCTATATCTTATAAAGATGCTAATGTTAGGACTAGCTCTGCAAGGCAGTCCAATAGGATAATAGAAGGATTAGAGTAAAGAAACTAATAACTTGATTCTGAGTGTAAACTAATTACTAGCGTGCTATTTATATATATATAGGGGTGTAAATCCCTATATGGTATAGTGGCCTATATAGACTATAGATGTATACAGTACAGAGGACTATAGAGACTATATATATGGTCCCTATAAGGGCCAGGGTTGTAATATTACCCCCCCTCCTTTAAGGGCCTATATCCTTATAGGTTAATATAAGGCCTTTATTCCTCCTATTTCCTTATTTCCACTATAGTAAACTAGTATCTTTATAAGATATAGACCTCTTATATATAGCTTATCTATAATCTAGTAAGGTAAGTGGTTTTTTTATTATAAGTCCTTCTATAAGGATTATCTATCTAATATATCTTTATAGTATTAACCCTTTATCCTTTTTATTACTATAATAGCTAATATATATATCTTAAACTAATAACTGCTAAATATACTATTAAATCTAGTAGTATTATAGTATATATAATATATTTAGTAACTCTAATATATATAAAGGTATATATATATATTGTTAGTTTTAAAAGGATAAAATATATATATTATTTAGCTTTTTAGTAGGCTTATCTTATAGTAGATTATCTAGGTCCTTTTTTAGTAAATTCTAATATTAATAAACTGCTTTTTAGATTAATCTTTATTTTAATAATAAAATAAATATAGTTATTTTAGTATTTTTTATAATATTTATAGAAGCTATATAGTAAATTAGTTTTATTAAAGAGTTTAGTAATATAAAGTAACTATTAATATTGTGGTCTTAGGACCCCTATTAATATATAAGCTATGGCAGGATAAAACCATTCAGATAGTTTTATTCCTAGACCTTTTAGTCTATAGGAATAGTGGTTATCTATAGTACCGCGTTTTCTTATTTGAAACTATCTAACTTAGAATTTAGGGGTTATATATTCGAATCTAGGTATATACTACTGGATTTATTTCATTCCTATTAGATAATTATACCACTGGATTAATTATCTAATAGATCTCTTAATCTAAGTACTATTGGATCTTAGATTAGGATTTACCTTAATACCCTAAGTAAGCTACCACTTAGTGGTTATATATATTAATAAGTATAATCCTCTGGATTTAACCTACTAAAAGACCTAGTAAAAGGCTAAGTAAGGTTGCCTGATTCCGGCCTTAGACTCTAAGGAAGCCTTCAAAATCAGTCAGGAAAAGCTTAAGGTCAAGCTTAATTCTTAGTGGGGGGAGGATCTAGTCTCAGGACCCCTATTAATATATAAGCTGTGGTAGGATAAAACTATTCAGATGGTTTCATTCCTAGACCTTTTAGTCTATAGGAATAGTGGTTATCCGCAGCACTGCGTTTTCTCAATATAATAGATTAATATAGACTATTTATTTATAAATATTTTAAAAGATATAGTTCTTTTACTATTAGAAAAATAGCTTTTTTGATTAATCCCTATATTAACTATATCTATTATAATAATTACAATAGCTATACTAAAAATAGTATATAAAAATAAAGGATATAATAATTATTATTAGTAATATTTAATAGGTATAATAATTTTATTAGTAGTTTTTATAGGATTATATCTAAGCTAATATAATCTAGATTTTTATCTTATAAATTTATAAAGAAAAAGGCAACTCTTTCTTGGCAGAATCGAATTCTTGCGATTTATCTCGATAACCATAGGTCCTATAGCCTCACTAAAGATCTTAAATTATCTATAACTATAAGAGGGCTTTTATCTAATACCTATTTTATAAGAGAAGGATAGCTATAATTATAGCTATAAGTGCGAATATATAAAAATTGCCTTCTAAAAGAGGTATAAAGTTAAACTCTATAGCCCTATAACTATACCACTAGCTAGTATATAGCGCTATTACAATAAAAGAACTAGTATATAGTGTATAGGTTATCCTAACCTATATTAAGAATTTAGGCCTATACCCTGATAAGGTTATTATTGGCTTTATTAGCTAGGTCTAGTACTATACTATAAGTGCTTAAAAGGGCGATAGTGCTAAGATAGCTAAGATTATTTAATTTTTTAACTAGCTAAACTAGTATATAGAATATATTAAATTAGTGGTATTTAGTATATTTAGTATATAAATATTAAACTCTTTTAGCTAATTCTACTAACTTCTAGTGTAACTTTTATATTTATAAATAATAGTAAAGCTTAATTATAGCTATAGCTCTAATCTTTTATAGTAAAGGTATATTATCCCTAGGAGTAAATAAGATTAAACTCTAAAAGGACTATAAAGTAGTTATTAAGCTTAGTGTATCTAAAGAGTAGATATATACTAAGACCCTAAAAAAGCTCATTAACTAGATAAAGAGATAATAAGCTATTATAGCTAAATAGAAGAACTCTATAGTACTAGCTAGATAGTATCTAGTTTATTATAGCTTAGAAACTACCTTTAAAGGATATAGTTATAGTAGCTAATACTATTATTAGTGTAAAACTACTATAGAAAGTATATTAGCTAGTTAAAAATATTTAGTGCTAATTATATAATCTAGTAGCTAATATAAAAAGTAGTTATCTATAGGATATCTATTAAAACTATTAAATTTACTCCTAAGATAGTAAAAGGTATTATAAGAGAACTACTTTAGTAGAACTTTTATATTTAGATATATAGTATAGATATAAATATATATATTATATATTTAAACTAGTTAATATAGTTTATATATTAATAGAAGTATACCTTTTTAGTTATTAAGTTTAATAGCTTAGTTATAGCTAAACTAAGCTATCTTTATAGATATAATCTAGGAAAGAGAGATCTACTAGATAACCTCGTTCTATTATAAAGGATAGTCTAAGATATATAAGAAGTACTAAAAACTAAAATATATCTATTTATACTATTTAAATCTAATTTAAATATAGTTACTATATAAAAAGATATCTAATCTAAGAAGTATTTTACTTATAAAAGCTAAACTATCTTAATTAAATATACTAACTATAGTAAAAGATATTATTTAATAAGCTAAAAGTATAAGATTAAATAAAAAATTATAGTAAAAATAAAAGAGATATTAGCTAAAAGCCACTTTTCTACTAAATCTTATTTTATCTTTATAGTAACTAAAAGACTATAAATAATAATAATATTACCTTTTAAGTACCCTTTTAGATATACCCTCTCTTTTAATAATAGGCCTAGTAATAAACTTAGTATCCTTAATAGGTCTTATAGACTACTAAAATAGACTTAGATATATCTATCTATATCTCTAGTATATAGATTTTAAACTATTATTACTTTTTACTCCTAGCTAACTATTATCTTTAATAGTAATATCACTAGTAGACTATATTAAACTAAAATATAAAATAGGCTATTCTAAAAGGCTTAAAAAATAAATCTAAAGAAACTATATTAGTACTAATAGAGTATATATAAATAGTACTAGTAGCTAATTAAAGATTAGCTATTAGATAAATAAACTAAATAAATACTAATATACTAAAGCTAAAGCTATAGATAAATAGCTAGATAATAATAATCTTTAAAAGAATTTATTAGGTATTAAAGTAAATAATAAAATAATCTAGGAAGACCCTATAATATAGTTTACTATATATTAATAATATACTAGAACCTATAGACCCTTTTTTTAATCTAATAAGCCCTAAATACTAATAAACTATTATTAAACTAAAAGTCTATAGGCCTTAAAAGCTACTAATATAGCTATAGCTATAATTGTTACTATACTCCTTTTTTAATATTTATTAACAGTATAATTAGTATAAAGAATCTAGATAATAAAGAATATTATTTTATATTAAAAGATAGTAACTATTAATAAATTACTTTAAAATCCTCTAATATAATATATATAAAATATAACTAATGATAGCTATATTTCTAAAAGATAAAAAGATATTAAAAGTAGATATAGTAATAGTATAAAAGCTATAAAGGAATATAAATATATTTACTATCTATTAACTAGTAATAGTAATATTCTAGCTAATTTATCCTAAATTATTAAAATTATTAAAAGTCTATCTTTTAGTATTAAAAAAGATTAATTTAGCTAAATAGTTATATTAATAGATCTTATTAGATTATTAGATTCTAAAGATCTAGTATAAAGATATACTATTATTTATCTATAATATATATAATTAACCTAATACTAATATAGTTCTTTTACTTTAATAAAAGCTCTTTTAATAGTAAAATAAATAGATTATTATTAAAGAATAAATATATAGTATCTAGTGTAAAAGGAATTAGTACTTAAATTAATAAAAAAACTAAAAAAGTTACTATAGATAATAGATAAATTTAGTTTAGATTTAACTATAAGAAAAGGCTAAGCTATTTAGTAAAAAAATTAGTAGTCCTTAGTGATTAATCTAATACTAATTAGCTTAACTTTAGTAAATAGAATAATTTAATATAAATAAACTAGATAATATAGAATACTTTTTAAATTATTTTTTAGTATATATAAAGCTTAATATTACTATATCTTAGTTTAAATAGCTAAAATAATAAAACTAAAAAGCTATAGACTAAAAGATATTTACTAAAGTTTATTAAAACTTATTAGACTAACTAAAACCTATTAAAAATAGACAATATATAGATAAAAGTTAAATATATAGAACTACTAAAAATAATTAATATTATAATAAATAAATTAACCCCTAAATAAAACTATTAATATAGTTAAATCTAGACTTTAATAAGAGACTATAAAAAGGTATATAAGCTAGTATACTATCTTTAATATATCTTTTTAAATATATAGTCCTAATATATATAAAAGTAGTATATATTTATTTATAATATTAAAGTATACTTAATTAAGTAAAAGACTAACTTATATATACTATTAATAAATATAGTAAATAATTAAAGTTAACTTAATAGATATATAGTATCTATTTAAATAGATAAGGAGTAAGTTAAATATTTATAAATATAGTATTACTTTCTCTAATTAAAATAGTAATAAAAAAGACCTATAGAGATAGTAAAAAAAAAATAAATACCTTTAAAAAGGCCTTTTTTCTATAACTACTAAATATAGACCTATTAAATATTATTAGCTATATCTATTTAGAATTAATAGATATACCTTTAATTAAACTATATAAAGTTAAAAAAGTAGTATATCTAGTACTAATAGGTAAAGTACTAAAAGATAACTTTTACCTAAACTCTTTATAGTATAAGCTAATTATAATCTTAGCTATTAAAAATATATTTACCTAGTAATTTAATATTTATATATATATAAATATAATCTATTATACTTTTAGTACTTAATTATAGTTATACTATAAAAAAAAGGAAAATAAGACTTTTAACTTACTAAATTATACTAGCTTATAGTACTATTAAATATATTTAGTAAATTCTTTAAATTAATTATTATATACTAAATTAGCTATACTATTAAATAGTATAGTTTACTATTTAAAACCTATTTTAGTAACTACTATAAGTATTTTAAATAACTATATTATATATAATATTATTAACTATATTAAGACTATATAAAGATAAAAGAAATTAATAGTATTAATATTTAATATTTAATATCTTTAGTACCTATAATAATATCTCCTATATATAGCTTTATTTATAACTCTAAAGAAGTACTAATTAAAGGTCTTTAGTACTTTAAATATAGGTATTTTTATTAAATTATAGTACCTATATTTATATATTAAAAAGAATATCTAGCTAGATTCCTAATCTAATAGGTATCTTATAAGGCTTACTTATCTTATCTATTTTTTATCTAATTTATAATACTAATTTAATTAAAGATTATCTAAATAAAGTAGTTATTAGTAGCTAGGTAAATAATATATACTTTATAATAGTAAAAGATAGTAAATAAAAGACTAATACTAAACTATATATAGTATATAAAAAGGTAGACCTCTAAGTAAACTAATATATATTAGTTTTTAACCCTAAAAAATATAGCTTAATCTACTTTATTAATATAGAAGAGAGTTATTTTTAGTATATAAAACTATAGCTATATTAATAGTATAGCTATTTAACTAACTAAGATAGTAAAGTAATATTTTAGCTTTTAATTTAATCTAAAGCTAACCTTCTATTAATATTATAAAAAGATAATAGCTAAAATAGATATATCTTTTTAAGCTTTATATAGCTTATCTAAATTAATCTAGAGGTATATTATTATTAGTAATATAGTAGATCTACTAAATAGTAGTTATACTATAAATACTATATTAAGTATTTTAGTATAGTTTTAGCCTTTTTTAATTAATAAAACTATCTATAATTTAATTTATAAACTATTTATTTCTATCTAAAAATAAATAGTATATTTAATTAATAAAATATTTAAGACTATAGTAGTAAAAGCCTTTAATATTAAACTATATCTACTACTAATTACCTTTTAGATAAATTAAGTAATTAAAAAAATTATAATTTAGTTATATATTAAGCTTAGTATTTACTTTATACTAATAATAGCTAAAGTAATATTAAAAAGGTAATTATCTTTAAAATAGATAGATACTAATAAAAGTATAAGTCTAGAAGATAAATAGATATCTTTAAGCTTTTTTAAATTAATATTAATTAATAAAAATTAAAAAAAGCTAAAAGATATTTATCTAAATATCTTATTAAGTACTATTAAAGATATTTATTAATAATAGACAAATATAGTAAAAAAATATAATAATATTATTATTATAAAAGTATATAAATAGCTATTTATTATCTTTATTAATAGTAGTAACTATAAAAATTAAATTAAAATAGTAATAGTAATTAATATTAAGATAGTATTATATTTATAGCTAAATAAATACTAAAAAGGTTACTATAGTCTATATAGCTAAGCTATATACTAGTTAAAATAGGCTTTTAGATTACTCTAGACTACCCACTAATTATACTAACTAACTAACTTAGATATAAGCTTAATTATCTTCTTTAATAGCTAAGTAGCTCTTAAAGCCCTTTTACTAGCCCTAAGATACCTTTTAAATAAATCTATTTTATTAACTACTATACCTTACTTTAGTAGCTTAAGTATATAAAATATATAGTACTAATTTTAGTAGATTTTTATTTATTAAAAAGTAACTAAAAATAAACTAGCTAACTAGTATACTAAAGAAGCTATTTAAAAGTATTTTAACCTCTTAAAACCTATAAAATTAATATATTTTTTTTACTATAATAGCTAAATACTATATCTTAAAAAAAAATAAATAGAATATAAAAAGACTAATAAATAAAAAAGAAAACTAAATAGCTAATAAAATAGCTAATTAAAGTACTAATAAAAAAAATACTAGACTACTAATCTAGCTAATATAAAATAATATTATTAGTTATAATATAGCTTTAAACTAGAATATATTAAATTAATAGCTTATTTAAAAAAAATTAGCTATTAAAAAATTAATTAATATAAATATAGTTTAGTTAAAAAAATAGTAAATTATATTTTAATAGTATATCTTTAGTATACTAGATAAATAAATAGCTATATAGTAAACACTATTTAACTAAAAAGTAGATAGTTAATTTTAGCTATAATAAATTACTATTATAGTATATTGTAATACTAATAGTAGCTAAATTTATAGTTAAAATAGAGACCTTAAAGTAGTTTTTAGTAATAGATACTATAGCTATAGAAAGAGAAAATAAAAAATAAATAATTAATAAAGTAGTATAGTAAAAAATAAAAAAATATATAGAATAGAAAAGTAAAACTAGGTCTTCTATACTTCTTTAATTATTAATAAATATAGAATTAGCTAAATATAGTGTAGAAGTAGTATATAGGATTAAAAGATAAATAAAGATAATCTAAGGATAATCTAAGGGTAAAAAAGGCAGTAAAGAGAGCTATAGTAGTAAAAATACTATTAAATAGTGTAGTACTAATAATACCTTTAGATAGAAAGATATGGACTATAGGGACTTAGTAGACAGTAGGCAGTTAACTCTCTTTTTACTATTTCCTTTATTAATTTAATTCTACTATACTTTACTATATAGAATAGGCTAGTTAACTACTTCTACACTATAGGTAGGCCTATAGTACTCCTATATAGCAGTATATATTATAGCAAGCTACAATAGGAATAAGAATCATCATCATCATCATCATAGTAAATTTATAAATAATAGTATAATCCTTTTTATAGTATTTATATATTATATTAGTATATCTTTAATTAGTGATTTACTTTTAATATTAATTCTTATATAATTTAGCTATTTTTACTAATTAATTAATATTTATAGCTTTAAACTATATTTAATAATTTATAATTATATAGTATAGGTTGATATTTAATACTATATTTATTTTAAAGGATTTTTTTTTAGTTTGCTAAGTTTTTTTTATAGCTATAAAAATATATTTAGTTAATTTCTAAGGCTTTTTTACTAGTTTTAATCTTTTTTTTTTAAATTAATTTAGTATTTTTATATTTTTAAGGTTTAGTTTTAGTTTTTAAGTATTTTTACTATTTTTATAGCTCTTTTATTTAATTAGAAGTTTTATACTATTTTTATAGCTTTTAAAGATATATTTTATTTTAAATTTAAGGTATTTCTTAATAAAGATTAGATTTAGTTAATTATATTTTTACTATAGATTACTTTTATATAGTTTAAGTAGTAAAATATACTATATTAAATATATTTTATAATATATTAGTATAAAAACTAATTTATATATTTATTTATTAATAATATCTATAATCTAGAATAGTTTAGTATAATAATAATCTAGCTTTTAGTAAGGTCTACTTAAATCTAAATATTTATTATATATAAAGGTCCTTTTAAATCTCTTTTAGATCTTTAGTTTATTATCTTATATTTTTATATAATTTTATTAGTTCCTTTTTAATTAAGATATAAAGGTTTAATTTATAATCTATAAAAGCTTTTATAGATAGTATCTTAAAGATTATATAGATTATATTATTATAGATATACGATTTTATTAGTAATTATTAAAGCTAATTATTTTAATACTAAATATATAATTTTATAAATAATATTTAAAAGTCTAATTTTACTATTTAGTTTATTTATTTATTTAAAGAGAAAATATAATAAATAATCTATATTTTATATTTAATATATAATAAAAGATTAACTAGAATATATTAATAAAGACTAAATCTTTATTATTAATAAAATTATTTAGTATATTATACTTTATTGTTATATATTTATAGAAGAAATATATAAAGTTATTAATATTAATATCTTTTATATAAAAGATATAAAGAGAATATTTTATTATAAAGTCTACTATTACTATAATAATATTAAAGATTTTTCTCTATTATTTTATAGATAATAATCTAGTAATAAAATTAATATTTATCTATTTTATAGGTTTTTATAGAATTAATAAAGATTTTAGTAATCTATATAGTTTATAGTAATAAATAGTATTATACTAATATATAGGGTATTTATTTATATATAATTTAATTATCTTATATATATTATACTACTAATATTATATATAGATATTTTCTTTAGTCCTTTATTTACTATAATATCTTATTTATAGATTATTATAGTAAATATAAAACATCTTTATTATTATAATTTTTTAATAATAAAAGATATATATCTTTTTTTAAATATATAGTAAACTATTATTAAGGGTTTTTCTTTATTATATATTTACTAATCTTTTATTTATTGTTTTTCTAGTTAATCTCTGTAATCTTTTTTTTTATTATTAAATTATTTATTTAAATTCTTTAAATAAATTTATTTAATAGTTCTTAAAATTTAAATTAGTTTAAATATCCTATAAAGGTCTTTTTAGTTTTTTTATATAAAATAAATAGTAAAAATAGTAATTTTTAATTTATTATATTTAGGATAGTTATTAATCTTTAAATTTTTTAAATTAATTAATAATACTTTTAAAGATTATTTTTTATAGTTTTTTTTATAAATATTATACTATATAAGCTATTCTAAATAATATTTTATATATAATTAAGTCTTTTATTTAATATATTAGTAGGGTTTATTAAATCTATTTAGAACTAAATTATAAAATTAAAATTAGCTAAATATTTTATTTAGTATATTTAGTGATAAAAAAGCTTTTTTATTATTATAAAACTAACTAAATTTATATAATTTATTTTTATAGTTATTAAGTTAGGATTACTTTTAAAATATAATTATTACTTTTTAAAAAATTTTATAATAACTAATATTTTTTAGTTTTTAATCTTATACTAAGTTTTTATAAGGATTATCTTTTTTAAATAAAAAATAATAGATTTTTATATATTTATCTCTAACTATAGTTATAGATACATTTTATTAATTATTTTATTTAATATATTATATCTTTATAAAGGTTTTAAATATAAAGTTAAAGTGTGCTAAAAGAGATATATCTTAGAAAATCCTTTTAATCTTATAAAAGTTTCTTTTATATTTTTATTAAAATAGAAATTAATTCTTTTCTTATTCTATCTTTTTTTTAAATATTTAGACCCTAGATTAATATATTAAATAATACTATTATTTTTAAAAACAATTTAATAAACTAGTAATAAAAGTTTATAAAACTAATAAACTGCTAAATATTAAAAATATATTTTAGCTTAGGCTAAAAAATAATTATTTCTATCTAGGCTAGATTTATAGTAATATTATTATATAAGATAATAAATCCTAAGAATTTAATCTATTTTATATAAAATATATATTTTAAGGGCTTAATATAAAGCTTAAACTAATAAAGTCTTTTTAGCACTATCTAAATATATTTAATATAGCTTTTTTTTATCTTTTAAGAAGATTAGAATATTATTAAGGTATATAACTAAAAAGATATTAACTAAGCCTACTAAGGCTTTATTAATATATAATTAGAAGGTTATAGATATATTTATTAATCTAAAAGATATTATATAGTATTTAAAATAATTATAATATATTCTAAATATAGTCTTTTATTTATTATTTTTTTTAATTTAGATCTAATAATATATATTATATAAATCTAGCTTAATATAGATAGATATATTTATTAACTATATGATGATAATGATGGATTCATTTGCCTGATATAGCTAGCTTTATATATATACTGCTATATAGGAGTGCTAATAGAACCAGTCTATAGTAGAAAAGTGGCTGCCTACACTGTGGGTAGAATTGAACCTTTAACTAGCTAGTTCCGCCTATATAAAAGAAATAGTATAAATAGAATAAATAAGTGTATAAACTAAATAAATAAATTTAAATAAATATAAACCAACTATATATACCTAAAAAGGAAATTAAATAAGTGGTAGACCCCTATATAGTCCCTACAGTCATATATTATTAAAAAGTATCCTAAATATATAACCTAACTATACTGTATTTAGCTTTAGGGGCCCTCTCTTCCTCTCTCTTTCTCTCTCTTCCTCTCTCTATCTCTCTCTTCCTCTCTCTATATTACCTCTACTTACTTAAATCACTAAAAAGACCTTAGTTCTACTATATCACTATCTTATTTTTTAGCTTTTTAATTCACTAAAATCCTATATCACTTAGGATGTTTTACTTCTACTACTTCTCTATATTAGCTATAGCTATTTATTATATAGATACACTAATTTTAATAATAGTATAGTGGATCTAGTACTATACTATTAGTTTTATAATTTATTTATTCTCTTAGTCTTAGTGCCTTTTAGTAAGTGCTACCTATTTCCTTTAAATCCTCTAAGACTTTTCCTTCCTTTATATTAATTACTTAATTATCTAGTTATTCTTCTTTTACTAATTCTATACTAGTTATACCTATCTCCTCTATAGTATAACTAATTTAGTATATAATCACTAATTTAAGGAATTTACTAAGGGTATTTAAAAAAGCCACTAGCTAGTATAATTTAGCTAGCTAAAAGTCTTATTTACCTTTTTTATATAGTACCACTATGGTTAATCTCTAAAAATAAACTAGATTATAACTAATTTATATATATATATATAGTAAATAACTAGTAAAGAGTTTTTATAACTACTAGTATTTTAATTAATTTCTACTAAAAAGAGTTTAGTAAACTATCCTCTCCTAGGGCTTTATTTATACTAACTGATTTAATTACCTTTTTAATCTTATACTATATAATCTCTAAAAAGTTAATATCTTTTAAATAGTATTCTTAGTTAATATCTAATAGATCTAGTAAAGATAGTTATAAAAAAAGATAGTTTTAAATATCTATACCTTCTTTTTTACTATCTCTAAAAAATATTTAGCCCTAGAAATTCTTAATAAAGATATAATTTTATATTTATAAATATTTTATCTATTTTTAGCCTATTTTAATAGCTTTTAAAAACTTTAAGGTTCTTCTTTAATAGTTTACTATATTTTTTAATAATAGTTATATATAAATATTTTTTTAATAATATATTTTTTTTAGTTCTTAGCTATTTTATATTAAATCTAGTTATCTAAATATTAAATCTTAGTAAATTAATAGTATAAATAGTATATAGTTTTAATAGCTTCTTTATATATTTTATTAAAAAAAGATTAGCCTAAAAAAATAGTTTAGACTATAGTATAGATTTCTTTATTATAGCTTTTATAACCTTAACTAAGGTTTAATATTTAATATTAATCTATAAAATATCTATTTTTAATAAATCTGTTATTTTTAAATAGATTTTAATAAATTTAATAAGTTTCTTATTATTTATAGCTATTTAGTTTTATTAATAAAATTATTTAAATAGTATTATTCTAATATTAATTATTATTTAAATTAACTAATAGTCTAATAAATTCTTAATATTATTAGTTTATTTTATATAGATAATATATTCTATTAATATAGAATTTATAAAAGTTAGGTTAATAACTATAAACTAATTATTCTTTTACTAAATAATAACTTTTTTCTTTATAGTTATTTTTAAACTATAACTATTTATTAATTATAAGACTATTTCTTTTTTTTAATTAATTTTAGGCTTAGGACCTTTTTATACTAGATAGTGTATATTTAAATCTTTTAAAATAATATATTCTATATTATACTATTTTAATAATTTAGTATAAATTCTAGTTAAAATACTACTATTAGGTTAATTATAGATATTATAGATAAATAGATCTATTTAATTCTAGTTAGTATATATATACTATAATTTAAATAGTTAATAGTCTTTTATAATAATCTAATAAAACTATATTACTAAGTTAATCTTTTTTAAAACTAATAGATAGATACCATATATATTATTATTTATAGGAGTTTAAGGACTTAGGTAAAGGTCTGTCTTAGGCCAGAATAGCACTACTCCTGATCTAGAAAGATATTTTTAAATAGATAGGATAAATTAAATTAAGTAAGGATAATAATTTTAGATAGGAAAGCTAGTAGTCTATATAGGGTATAAGAAGGATTATATAATAATAGGGGTAAATAATAGGAAATTAGGATCTATCTAGCTAGGCAGTAATAAAATAGATAATTTAGAATAAATATATAATTTATAATATAATTCCTATATTATTAAATAGAAAAAGGGGTAAATAGTTTAAATAAAAGAAAGGCTATCCTTTAAAAACTGATTAAGCAGAATAGAAGGGTAAAAAGAATAGATATCTAGAAAAATAGGCAGAAAAAAGAAAAATCTTTAGTTTAAATCCTAGTTAGATTAGAATTAGATAAATAGATATTCTTAATAAAAATTCTTTAATTTAATATATCTTTTTTAGCTTAGGAAATAGAGATAAAATAAATTAAGCTAAAAAAATATAGTAATATTTTTTAGATTTATTTAATCTATAAAAAATAGATACTATTTAGATAAAAAGGTTTTTATTATTTTATTAATAATTATCTAATTAGATAAAATCTATTTAATTTTAATTCTACTTATTTAGATCTTTTATTATAGCTAATAATAATAAATATTTATATAATATAGTTTAGTGATAAAAATAAAATCTTTTTTAATTAAAAGATTTATAGTTTTTTAATTATTATATATTATAATAATATTATATTTTAGATTAAATTAGATTATTTTTAATAAATACTAAATTTATAGAAGCTATTTAAATATTACTAATAAAATAAGAAATTTAGCTTTAATAATTAATATAGTAATAGTCTTTTATTTTTTAATATTTAATTAATAAAGCTACTAAATAGGGTAAATATATAATTTTTAGTATTTTTTTATTTTATATTATTACTATAGCTAATATTACTTATTATTTAAAAAATTAAGCTAGAATATATATTATTATATATAATAATATAATTTTTAGTCCTATATTAATATAAGATTATATATTTTACTATATAGATATAATATAAATAAGGCTAATAAATTAATTTAAAAAGGATTTAGTATATTTAGCTAGATTAAAATAAATTATAATAATAATAAATAGAATAAAATTAATTATTTATTAATAAATATAATATTAATTCTAATTAGTAATAATATTTTTATCTAATTAGTTAAATTAATAAATATTTTTATTTAAAAATAGGGTTTTTAGTAATTTTTAATTAATTATCTAAAATTAATAAATAATCTTTTTTATATAAAAATCTTAATAAAGTTATAGCTTTTTAGTTGGTTAATTTTAGATAATTTTTATACTAATAAATAGAAAGAGCTTTTTTATTTTTTTAAAATTATAAAAATATATAATTTTTACTTAATTTTTATGGTATAGATATAATTATTAAAATAATAAATCCTAAATAGATTATTAATAAAGATTATAATAAAAAGATTTTTATCTATATAGATATATAGATCTTTTAAAATAAAATAGAGTTTTAATTAAGCTAACTTTAATTTAATCTTTTTCTATTATAAAAGAGGTAATATTTTAAAATTATAGAGTATATAATTTAAGTAAATTATATAATCTACTTTATTATAATTAAATAAGATATAGTAATAAACTTTTTTATTTAAAATACTATTTAAAAAGATATTTACTATATCTATCTATTATATATTTAAATTAAATATAGTAAAAATAGTTAATAGAATTTTAAAGGATTTAGTAATAAAAGTAATAATTTAAATATTTAAAGATTTAACTAATTAAAGATTACTATATATATATATTAAATTAAAACAAAAAGCTATTTTTATCTAATTTAGAGGGAAAAAACCTATTAAAATAGTAAGATTTAATAAATAATATAATTTAATTAGTTAATATTATAATAATTAATTTAATATAAATAAATAATATTATTTTTTAGGATAAAAGTCTATATATTTATCTAATTTAGCTTTTAATATTCTAGTTTTATTATATTATAAAACTTCAATTTATAAATATAGTAATCAATATTATATAGTGAATTAAGAAATAAAAGAAAGTTATTAATAGTAATCTTTTTTAGCTAATTTAGTAAAATTATAAAAAAATAGTATAGTAATATATTAATAATATTAATCTAATATTATTTATTAATTAAGTTAAATAGTAGTAATTTAGGATATTTTAGGCTAAAATAGGTATTTTAATTAAATCTAGTATTATTAATTATAACTATTAATTTTAAAAATTACTATTTTATTAGTTTTATATTATATATAAAAAGGATTTAAAATAAAAAGGATATATAAATATTATTTAATATATTAAAAGATTTTAATTTATTAATTTTTTTAGATATAAAAGGAAATGATAAAATATTTTTAATGATTTTATTATTTAGATTATAAAAATAGTAGATTATTTCCTTTTTTAGTTAATTTTAAAGACCTTAATAGTTATTATTTACTTTATTTATATTAAGATTTATACTATTTATATTATTTATATTATTTATAAAAAAAAAAATTTAGTATATTAATATTTTTAATAATCTTATTAAGTTTAAATAGTATAAATATCTTAATTTAGTAATAATTATTATTAAAAATAAATATATTATTATAGGTAAAAAAAGAATAAAAAAAGCTAATCTTATTAAAAATATAGTTATATATATAAATAATATAATTTAATTAAAAAATCTAGATATATTATATATTTAAAATATTAAAATTAATAAAATAGCTAATTTAAGTATAAATATTAGTTTTTTTAAATATAAAAGGTTCCTAATATAGATATAAATTTTATATCTATAAATTTAAAGATTTAATAAATCTAGTTTTAGTTTTATATAGCTAAATTATAATAGCTAAATTAATTAATAAAATCTAATATAGTGATTTCTATCTTAATTAGTGATTTAAGACCTAATTTAGGATATAAACTACTATATTTATAATCTTAGACTATAAATTTTTTTAGAAGATTAGTATTTATATATATAAATCTAGTTAATAAAATAATTAATTTATTAATATATTTTATATCATTATTTATTTTAAGATAATAAAGTAAAGTGATATTAGTTTTAATTCTTTTTTTTAAAAAAACTAGTTAATAAAAGAAGGTTTTAGTCTTTATTATAGTAGATTTACTTTAGTTTAATATTAAAATAGATATTAATAAACTATATTTTATTAAATAAAACTTTAAAAATTTAGTCTTTCAATCTAATATTTTTTAATAAATAGTATTAGATAATAAAATAAACTAAATAGCTAATATAAATATTATAATTAAATATATAAATTATATATATAAGATCCTAATATAAGGTTTTAAATAGTTTTTACTATATATTTATAGGATAATAGGATATCTAATATTTAATTTTACTTTTTTAGTAAATATTATATAATCTAATAGTATTTATCTAATCTTTTTTAGATATATAATTAGTTAATTTAACAGAGATTCCTATAGTAGCTAATTCTAGATAGATTAGGGCTTTAATATTAATATACTTTAGTTACTAATACTATAAATTAAAGGTATTTAAAGCTAAATAAGGCTTTATTAATCTAATTATATAAATTTATTAATAGAAATAAATAAGTCTTTAGCCCTAAATTATATAGTATAAGCCTTAAATAGTATATATAGAATAGATAAATATATTTATCTAATTTTTCAAAAGATAAAGATATATATAGTAGAAGATTCTAATAGATTTTATATATAATATAGAGAAGATATTTATTACCAAAGGGTCAGAAACAGAATAGGAGAACCCTATTTCCAAGATTATTACCCTATATAGAAGCCTAGAGGTATTAAACCTAGAATCTATATTATTAGTTACTAAGAGTTTAAATTAATAATAAATTGATATTCAACTCTTTAGCGATTTAGATTAAAGAGAAAAACCCCTAGATATCTCTAAGTTAGATTCTATAAAAATCAGTTACTATCTTAATTAGATATAAAGATCCTTTACTTTATATTATCTCTACCTAGCTAATAGGTTATCTATCCTAATAATTTAGATATTTAGTTCTTAATAATTTCTGATTTTTCTTTTTTAGTTACTTAGAGATAATTATAGTACTTTAAACTTAATTAAGGACTTCTTTAAAGATTATATATCTTTAAATAGAGACTTTTATATAGGAAAAAGCCTTTTTTAAATCTCTAATAATTTAAAATTAAAACCCTATAGAATTATATCTAAAAAAAATAAATAATATTTAGATTAATATAAAATTAAATAAGATTTAAATAAAAATTATAAAATATAAATAACTATTTTAATTATAATAAAACTCTAAATAGCTATAAAAAAAATTAATAGAAAAAAATTAATTTTTAAAAATAATTTATATTTAAATTAATATTAAATTATTATAAAAATAAATCTATTTTATTTATAGATTAGTAAAAAAAAGATATTCTTTTTTAAAATATTAATATTTTTAATATTTATTTTACTTTTTAATAATACTAAATTTAGCTTACTAATATATAAATTTTATTCTATAAAAGCTAAAAATAATATTTTACTAATAAAAAAAATTATTATAAAACTAAATTATTTAGATTATATTTATTATAATTAGTAGTACTAAAAAATAGATAATAAAATATTTAAATAGGCTAAAAATAGCTAAAATTTATAAAAAGGATTTAAAGATTAAACTTTTATATTTATTAAAAATACTATCTTTTTAAAAACTAAAACTATATAGAAATTTATATTAGCTTAGTAGTAATTTAAATAAGATCTAAAAAAGTTTTATTTTTATTTTAATATTTTAAAGTACTATTTTTTAAAAGCTTTTAAAAAAATATATATATATATATATTTTTTATAAAATTTTATAATCTATTATAAAACTATATTTAAAAATATATACTATAACTTTTTTAAATATAATAAAAAATAGTATCTATTATATATTAATACTAAAGTCTTATAAATAATATAAATTATAAATAAAACTATAATAAATTAATACTATATTAGTAGTTTAACTATATTAAAAGTAATTTATATTATATTAATCTTTTTTATTTTTTATAATTATTTTATAAAAGGCTATAATCTTTTTAATAAAGATCCTTTTAGTACTAAAACTAACTAAGATCTTTTTATTAATAAAAAAAATACCTATTAATAAAAAAGTAAAATAAACCTAATTAACTAACTCTATTTTTAAAATTATATTTATAAAAAATCTATAAATTATATATAAAACCCTATTTAAACTATTATAGTCTAAATAAAAAATAAAATTAATATTATATCTATAAAAGTATTAAATATTACTTTTTAAATTATTTAAAAAATAAAAAAGCTATAATCTAATCTTTTTAGTAAAAAGATAATAAATTATTAAAAAATAAATTAATAAAATATTAAAAAATAATAATAAATTAGAGTAATATCTATAATTTCTATTTAATAGCTTTTAATAGATACTACTATATAACTTTATATTTTAATTACTATTTAAAATACTTTTAAAATATATATAGATCTTAATATCTATAAAGAGGCTAATTTAGTTAATTAGTAATTTATATAAAGATATAAATTTTAATAAATTAAATTTAATACTTTTAGAATCTTAAAAATCCTATAATCTTTTATATCTATATATAAAATATAGAGAATCTTTATTATATTAATAGATAGTAAAAGAACTAAAAAGTTATTTATTTAACCTTATATTATAATTAATTAAGATCTAAAATTTAAAAATAGTTCTATTTTAATTTTTTAGACTACTATTAATAATTATTAAATATATCTATTTTTATAAAATAGAAATTAGTAATTTAAATAGTCTATATTCTCTTTTTTACTATATATAAATTTATAAAATCTTATTAAAACTATATATATATCTATATAGTTATTTAATTATTAAAAGAAATATAGCTATTTAATAATAATCTAAAATATATTCTAAATACTACTAAATTATCTCTAGAACTATATTAATTTACTAATATTTTTTTTAAAAATCTAAAATCTTATTTTATAGTAAAAATACTAATTATACTATTAATCTTAATTTTAGTAAAAACCCTTTATATAGACTAATTTATCTACTCTTTTAAACTAAATTAGTAGAACTCTACTAATATATTAATAAAAATCTTATATTTTATTATATTTAATATTTAATAAATCCTATAAATACTTTAATTCTATTTATTTTTAAAAAAGATAGTAGTCTTTATTTATATATTAACTATTAAAGATTTAATAAAGTTTTAGTTAAAAATTAATATTTTTTATTTTTTATTTTAGAAAATCTCCTTAATTAGCTCTTTAAAGTAAAATATTTTAGTAAAATTAATATTTAAGATATATACTATTAAATTTAAATTAAAAAAAATAATAAATAAAAGATAGTTTTTTATATTTAATATAGATATTTTAAATATATAGTAATACTATTTAGATTAACTAATATACTAGTAACTTTCTAAAATTATATCTATATAGTATTTTATAGATATCTTAATATTTTTATAATAGTATATTTTAATAATATCTTAATCTTTTTAGTAGATTAAGACTTTTATATATAATATCTTTATAAAATTCTATAATAAATATAAGAAATAGAACTCTATATAAAACCTTTTAAATATATTTTTTATTAAAATTAGATAAATTTCTTAGTTATATTATTAACTAAAAAGGTATTATAATAGATCTTTAATAGGTTTCTATTATTAAATTATAGTAGATTTTCTATTTTTTTTATAATATCTAAGTTTTTTTAGATTTTATAACTTTTATTAATATTTTATTAAAAACTATTTTTTAATTATACTACTATTAACTTTACTATTAAAAAAATATAAAAAGAAAAAAGCCTAGATCTATCTAGCTTAATAATACTAAAATAATAGTATTTTATAATTTTATTACTATTTTTAAAATAGTTTTTTTACTTTATTATTTTAACCTAAAAAAATAAATTTAATTAAAAATAGATATTTTTAACTATAGTATAGCTAATATAATATTTTAACTAAATAATAATAGGATTTACTATCCTATCTTATTTTAGTTATAGAAATTCTAAATAGCTAAACTTAATTATAGAATACTAGATTAAAAACTATTTACTATTATTTAGTTATTTAAATATTAATAATACTACTTAAAAAGGTAAAATATAAAATTAATATCCTTTTTAATTATTTTAATCTATAAATATTTATAAAATAACTAAAACTAAATAGCTAGTAAATATAATAGTATATATTTTTAAGTCTATTTAAATTTATAATTTAGTACTAAAAAGGAAAAAAAACCTTATAGATATACTTTTATAAATTACTAATATAAATCTAAAAAATACTTTAGATACTAAACTTTAAATCTATTAAAAGAATTTTATTATAAAAAAAAATTAAATAAATATTATAATTAAATTAGTAAATATCTAAGATTTATTACTAAAAACCTAGTTTAAAAAAGATCTTTTAGCTCTTTATACTATAAATCTATAAAAAAAGAAAAAAAAAAAATAGTAACTAAGCTATATAAAAAAATTAAATTATAATAATAAACCTTATATTATATTTAAAATATATATATAAATAAATAAATTTATACTATAAAAATAAATAAAAATAAAAATTTAATTAAAGATTAAAATAAAGACTTAAGATTTAATATAAAAACACTATTTTAGAGTAAATTAAAATAATTAAACTATTAACTTTATAAATCTTTATACTATAAATAGTATTTATATATTTTACTAATAAATAGCTTTAATAGAATTTACTTTTATTATATTATAATAACCCTTTTATAGATTATTTTAGCTAAAATTAGATAAAAAAACTTTTTAAATAAAAATTCTACTAAATAAACCTTTACTAAGATATTATAGAATATATTAAAAACTATATAGTTTACTAAAGAATAATTACTTTATAATATTAACTATATAGTAAATTTAAATCTTTACTAATTCTATACTAACCTTAGTCTAAATTATCTATAGATTTTATTATAGGATTACTAACTATCTATTTTAAAAACTAATTTATAGATTTAATTCTTATTATTATTAATAGATTTATAAAAATATATTTTTTTTCTCTATTTTAATATTAATTAATTCTACTAAATTTATAGAATTATTCTATAATAAAATTAAATTAAAATTTAGACTATTTAATAGTATTATATCTAATAAAGGACTAATCTTTATTAATAAATTCTAGTTAATCTTAGTATAAATAATATATATAAAATAGTAATTATTAACTATATTTTACCTATAAATAGATAGATAAACTAAATATATAAACTAAACTTTTAAAAAATACTTTTAATATTTTATTAATAAATAATAGATAATATAGCTAAACTTACTCTATTCTATAAAATTTATATATAATAATACTATTAATATTATTATAGAGAAAACCTATTTAATCTTTTATATAGCTATTTACTAGATTTTTAATTATAAATTAAAGCTAATCTATATTTAAAAAAGGTCTTAGCTATAATAGTATAAATAGAAAAACTAAAAATTCTTAAGAAGAATTAGCTAAATTATAGAAAAAATTAAATAAATCCTAAGAAAAATAATATAATTTATAGTATAAATCTATATAATTTAAAAGATAAGATTTAGTAATATTATCTATATATAATCTAAAGCTAAAATTTCTTTTAAAAAGCTAAATCTATAATTTATTAGACTTTTTTAAATCTTAATAGTAGTAAAATTATAAATATATTAGTTAGTACTACTAAAATAATATATATAAATCTATAATATCTTCTATATATCTCTTTTAAAACTATAAAAAAAAAAATTAATACTAAATCTTTACTAATACTAGAATTAACTAATAATAATAAATAAAAAATTAAAAAAATCTATAATAAAAAATTTATTAATAAAGATCACTATTTTTTAGTTAAATAAATAGAATAGCTATTAGAATATAACTAATAGATTATATATAAAAATATAAAAAATACCTAGACTATAGTTAATAAATTTAGAAAAAAATAGAAAAAGTAAAAAGATTAATTTAATATAAACTAAGTTAAAAATTATATAAAAAAAAGGCTATAATAAAAGCCTATAAAATAATACTAAATCCCTATAGGATTAATAATAAAAAAAGCTAATAAAATTCTAATTAGTTTTAAATATCTAATTAAAAAATAGCTATCTTTTTATTTTTATTTAGAATATCTATTTTATAGATAATTTCTATAATTATTTTATAAAAATAAATTTTAGTAATTATTTAAAATATATAACTATTATTTATAGATATAATTTAATACTAAATTAATAATTTATAGTTAGTAATTTATTTTAAAATAGACTAAAGATTAAATTTTAGTAAAAGATTTAAAAAGGTAATTTATTTAGTTAAAAATTACTAATACTTTTATTAAATAGTCTATAAATTATTAATAAATTACTATTAAACCTTAAAAAGATAATTAAAAAATCTTTATTAAAAAAATTTAAACTTAAATAGCTAAAAATCTATAAATAGACTAATAAAAAATAATTAAAGATATAAAGGCCTTATATAATTTTTTAATAGCTAAAACTATATAAAGCTAAATATTATTTAGCTAAATATTTTAATTAAGAATCTCTACTAAATTACTATTAAAAAAATAAAAAAGATCCTAAAATATATCTATTAACTAAATTAACTTTATTAAGTTAATAATATTTTTAGTAATTCTACCTAGAATCTAATCTATATTAAAAATATACTACTTCTAAATTATTATAAAAAGTTTACTAAATTATATATAGTATTCTTTATTAAATAAAATATATATATTTAAAAATTTAGTATATTAAATATATAGTTTATTTAAAATAGCTTAATACTATTTTAGCTATTTTTAACTAACTAAAAATAAAAACTATATTAATTAAACTAAATAATATAAATTTAATTATATACTAAATAAATTAGTAATAAAAAGGTACTAATTAGCCTATAAAGTAAAAAAAAGATAAAAAAATAAAAGATAAAGTAAAATTTCTTTTAAATATTTTAAAAACTTAATTAGTATTTTAATTTAATAAAAAAAACTTTTAAATTAATAAAAAAATATTTTAAAAATATAAAAGATAAATAAAGATATAATTTTAAAAAATTAAAAAAAAAATTTTAGAAAAATATAGTATCTCTTATTTTTACTATAAAACTAGCTAAAAATACTTAAATATTTTAATAATTAACTAAAATAAATCTAAATTAGAAACTATAAAGCCTTAATAAACTATTTAGATATCTTTATATTATTACTAATAAAATAATACTATATTACTATATTTTATAGGTAAACTAAGAACTAAATCTAAAAAATTATTTTTAGTTAGCTATAGTTTCTTTATCTATAGCTATCTTATTCTTAATATTATAAAAAAATAACTAAATTATATAATACTATAAAATATAACTATTATTATTTAGATATAAATATAAATTAAAATATATTAGTATAATTAGTTTATTTAAATAAATAAATATTTTTTATTAATAAATATTTATATATTAATAATATTTATCTTAATAGGCCTATTTAATTTATTAATAAAACTATTCTAAATTATATTTATTAATATATTTATATAACTTTTACCTTTTAGCTTTAATAGTTTATATTCTAATATATATATAGTCTATACTATACTAAAATTAGCCTTTAAAAAGATACTATTTATTTCTATATTTATAATAGCTATTAGCTTAAAAGTAAATAGTATATAAAAAAGACTACTATTATAAAAATCTATATATATTTACCTATAATATCTATAGTTAACTTTAATAATAATATAAAAATATATATATTAGCTAATATCCTAATTAGTATCTATTTAGATTAGTTTATAATTATTTTTAAACTAAAAGATATTTATAGTATAGTATAAGACTTTTAAAATAGTAATAATAATATAAAATAAAATCTTTTAAGTCTATCTTATATATTACTATTAATACTACTAAAGGAACTACTCTTTATATAGTTATAATAGAATAACTTAAATATCTTTAGTAAAAATAATATTATAGATTAATAGTAACTAAAAAAGTACTATAAGGTATAATAACTAAAAGATTAATATAGAAAAGTTAAAGAAGATATAGTAAATTAATAATTTTTATACTACCTTTTTTTTATTTATATACTCTATTCTATAATCTTTAGTTACTTTTTTTATTATATAGTAGCTAAGCTATTTACTATAGAAGGGGATATAGTTATTACTAAAAGGTTAGAAATAGAATAGAAGAACCCTATTTCTAAGATTATTACCCTATATAGAAGCCTAGAAGATGTTAAACCTAGAACCTATATTATTAGTCACTAAGAGTTTAAATCAATAATAAATTAATATTAACTCTCTAGTGATTCAGATTAGAGAGAAAAACCCCTAGATATCTCTAAGTTAGATTCTGTAAGAATCAGTTACTATCTAAATCAGATATAAAGATCCTTCACCCTATATTATCTCTACCTAGCCAATAGATTATCTATCCTGATAATTTAGATA
>NW_026695285.1:0-7882 GCF_028974065.1 Penicillium cinerascens
TGATGTTTAACTAGTCCACCAAAACCACATGCTTTTGCTAGTTTACCTTTACAATCTTAAGTTTATCTTTTCAATATAAATATTTATATACTTTATATAAATATCCGAAAATAGACCCTATAGATATAAAAATCAAATATTTTTTTGAAAATTTACCAAATTTTCGTTTAAATAATGTTTGATAATAACTGAAAAAGTTAACTAAATAAAAAATGTAAAATTCAATATAGGTATAATATGTTATAAAAAAAAATTTTATGGTATATTATACTAAAATGGTATTAAAAGTACTAGATTAATATTATAAGGATGATCATTATATAATAAAAATCTTTTTTTCTCTTAGTATATTTTTATATATAAATATTATTAATTATTTTATGTTACAAGCAGCAAAAATAATAGGTACAGGTATGGCTACAACAGGTTTAATAGGAGCTGGAGTAGGAATTGGTGTTGTTTTCGGAGCACTAATATTAGGTGTTGCAAGAAATCCTTCTTTAAGAGGACAATTATTCTCTTATGCAATATTAGGTTTTGCTTTTGCTGAAGCAACAGGATTGTTTGCTTTAATGATGGCTTTCTTGTTATTATATGTAGCTTAATAGTTATATATAAATTATTTTAATAATTATATTAATAAAATAAAAAAAAATTACTATTTTTAGTAGTAAAAATATTATCTATTAATAGATAATATTTAAGTGCAATTATATTGTATTAGGTAACGTTATATTTAACCGGGGGTTGGAAAGGGGTAAAAAAAATATTTATGTACAATTATATTAAATTAAGTAACGTTATATTTAACAGTAGTAAGAGGAGGTAAAGGTGGAAATTTATTACAAAAAATATAGAACTAAATAGATATAAATCGTAATTATGTTTTCAGAATAAACTTAATAAATACTTAAAAGTAAATAAAAAAATTTTTTTTGATAAAATAATTAATAAATTTTTCAGATTATGACAACAACAACTTTTTTTTTGTTTTTAATTCCAGTATTAGGAATAATATTATTGGCGGTTAATTTAATATTATCACCGCACTATGCGTATGAAGAAAAAGATAGTGCATTTGAATGTGGTTTTCATTCTTTTTTAGGACAAAATAGATCACAGTTTAGTATATCTTTCTTTATATTTGGTTTATTATTTTTATTATTTGATCTAGAAATTTTATTAGTATATCCTTATGTGGTTAGTGCTTATACTAATGGTATATATGGTTTAGTAATAATGTTAGTATTTTTTCTAGTTTTAACATTAGGTTTTGCCTTTGAATTAGGAAAAAATGCTTTAAAAATAGAAAGTAGACAAGTATATAATTTTAATAACAAATCATGAAAAGGATACTCTTTAATATATAATTAATTAAAGAAATAATAAAAGATATCTTTATAGTATAGGTATAACTATTTACATAGTAGATTACGAAATATTACAGTAATAAAAATAGTTCTAGATGTTAGATAAAAATAAAAAATAAGCACGTCAACAAATATATATTTATAAAATGAATTTAAGTTATTATATGTTAAACATACAGTTGGATGCTCCAACACCTTGAGGTTTATTTTTCCAAGATAGTGCATCACCACAAATGGAAGGAATAGAAGAATTACACAATAATATAATGTTCTATTTAGCTATTATTTTATTTACTGTTGTATGAATGATGGTAAATATTGTAAGAAATTTTATAGCAACAAGATCTCCTATAGCACATAAATATATGAATCATGGAACTTTAATAGAATTAATATGAACTATATCACCAGCATTCATATTAATATTAATAGCATTTCCTTCATTCAAATTATTATATTTAATGGATGAAGTAATGGATCCATCATTAGTTGTATACGCAGAAGGTCATCAATGATACTGAAGTTACCAATATCCAGATTTTACTAATGAAGATGATGAGTTTATAGAATTTGATTCTTACATAGTACCTGAAAGCGATTTAGAAGAAGGTCAATTTAGAATGTTAGAAGTAGATAATAGAGTTATAATACCTGAATTAACACACACAAGAATTGTTATATCTGCAGCAGATGTTATACATTCTTATGCTTGTCCATCTTTAGGTATTAAAGCTGATGCATACCCAGGTAGATTAAACCAAGCTTCTGTTTACATAAACCGTCCTGGAACTTTCTTCGGACAATGTTCAGAAATCTGTGGTATACTACATAGTTCTATGCCAATTGCTATACAATCAGTTTCTATAAGAGATTTCCTATTATGATTAAGAGATCAAATGGAAGGTTAATTTAACGTAAAGTTAATTATATATAATTTATATTATATGTAGTAAACGTGTTAATTTAATGGTAAAATGGCGTATTACGGACACGTTCATATGGGTTCAAATCCTATACGCGTTTAGGCGGTAATTGTTTTTTTAAGCAGTTATATTAATAGTATAGATAAATCAAATATAAAATATAAATAGATAATGAATTTTTCAATATTTTTATTTATTATAGGAATATTAGGGTTTGTATTAAATAGAAAAAATATCATTATGATGCTAATATCAATAGAAATTATGTTATTATCAGCAACATATTTAATATTAGTTAGTTCACTAAGTTTTGATGATATTTTAGGACAAACATTCGCTGTATATATTTTAACAATAGCAGGAGCTGAATCTGCCATAGGTTTAGGAATTTTAGTAGCATATTATAGATTAAGAGGAAGTATATCAATACAATATAGATAATGTATTTAACATTAATAATTTTACCTTTATTAGGTTCAATAATATCAGGTTTTTTTGGTAGAAAAGTAGGAGTAACTGGAGCACATATTATAACATGTGGTTCAGTAGTAACTACAACATTATTAGCTATAATAGCTTTTTTTGAAGTAGGTTTTAATAATATACCTGTAACAATAAATGTAGCAAGATGATTGGATGTAGAGTCACTATATGTTTTATGAAACTTTAGATTTGATTCATTAACAGTATCTATGTTAATACCAGTATTAATAGTTTCAAGTTTAGTACACATATATTCTATAAGTTATATGAGTCATGATCCACACAATCAAAGATTCTTTAGTTATTTAAGTTTATTCACATTTATGATGATTATACTTGTAACAGGTAATAACTATTTATTAATGTTTGTAGGTTGAGAAGGTGTAGGTATTTGTTCATATTTACTGGTAAATTTCTGATTTACTAGAATAGCAGCAAATCAAAGTTCTATATCAGCTTTATTAACAAATAGAGTAGGTGATTGTTTATTAACTGTAGGTATGTTTGCAATATTATGATCTTTTGGAAATATTGATTATAGTACAGTATTTGCATTAGCACCTTATTATAATGAAAACATTATAACTATTATAGGTATATGTTTATTAATAGGTGCAACAGCAAAAAGTTCACAAGTAGGTTTACATATTTGATTACCTCAAGCTATGGAAGGTCCTACACCAGTTTCTGCATTAATACACGCAGCTACTATGGTTACAGCTGGAGTTTATTTATTAATGAGATCTTCACCATTAATAGAGTACAGTTCAACTGTATTAGTTTTATGTTTATGATTAGGTGCTATAACTACAGTATTTAGTTCTTTAATAGGTTTATTCCAACAAGATATTAAAAAAGTTATTGCTTATTCTACTATGAGTCAATTAGGTATGATGGTAATAGCTATAGGTTTATCTAGTTATAATTTAGCATTATTTCACTTAGTAAACCATGCTTTCTATAAAGCATTATTATTCTTAGGTGCTGGTTCAGTTATACACGCAGTAGCAGATAATCAAGATTTCAGAAAATATGGTGGTTTAAGAGAATTCTTACCTTTAACTTATTCAGTTATGTTAATAGCTTCATTAAGTTTAGTAGCTGTACCTTTCATGACAGGATTCTATTCTAAAGATTTTATACTTGAATCTTCTTACGGTCAATTCTACTTATCAGGTACTATAGTTTACTTTGTGGCTACTATAGGTGCTATGTTTACTACACTTTATTCAGCTAAAGTTCTTTATTTAACATTCTTAGCTAATCCTAATGGTCCATTAGTTAGTTACAAACATGCACACGAAGGTGATTTATTTTTAACAATACCTTTAATAATATTATCTATATTCTCTATATTCTTTGGATATATAACTAAAGATATATTTATAGGTTTAGGTACTGGTTTCTTTGTAGATAATAGTTTATTTATTCACCCTAGTCATGAAATTATGTTAGATACAGAATTTGCTGTACCTACATTCTTTAAATTATTACCTTTTGTATTTACTGTTTCATTAAGTGTAATTTCAGTATTATTATCTGAATTCTTACCTAAATTACTTATTAACTTTAAATTCTCAAATTTAGGTTATAATATATTCAGTTTCTTTAATCAAAGATTCTATATTGAGCTATTCTATAATAAATATATTGTAGAAGGTGTTTTAACATTAGGTGGTCAAACTACTAAAAGTCTAGATAAAGGTTCTGTAGAATATTTAGGTCCATATGGATTAGAAAAAGGATTATTATCTTTAAGTAATAATTTAGGAAAATTAAGTACTGGTGTTGTAACTACTTATGCTTTATACATATTAATAGGATTAATATTCTATATTTCATTAGTATCTTTCTCTAGCTATGATAATAATTTATTTATTTTAGTAATTTTTGCATTATTTGCATTATTAAATAATAATTTATCATCTACAAAATAATAATAGATTATATTATTATTTAAATTGTTTAATTTAAATTTATCTTTTAATTGAGTATGCTTTTATCCTCAATATTCTCATTATTACTGTCTAATGCTATATCTTTTAGACGTGATACAGCTATTCTTTATTCAAGAGTAGGAATAATTATATTATTTTATTGTATCTTTTTAGCATATAATAATTTATTTATAACATATTTAGATAATGGTATTGGGTTATTTGGTGGTTTATTTTATACATCTTCTATAACACAAACTTTTCATATATTAATATTTGTAATAACTTTATTTATTTTGAACATGACGGGATTTTTTCCTAGAAAATTAATATCTAATGAGTATATGAGTTTTAACAAGTTAATATTTACAAAATTACAATTTGTTAAAAATATTGCTGTATCTAATATAATATTAAAAAAAGGAGAACAATACACTATAATAGAGTATACATTAATGTTATTATTTATTATAACAGGTAGTATATTATTAATATCTAGTAGTGACTTAGTTTCTATTTTCTTATCTATAGAATTACAAAGTTATGGTTTATATTTATTATGTACTATGTATAGAAATTCAGAATCAGCTACTTCAGCTGGTTTAACTTATTTCTTATTGGGTGGTTTATCTTCTTGTTTTATTTTATTAGGTATAGCTTTAATATATGCAAATTTAGGTGTTACATCTTTAGATAGTTTCTATGTTATTAATAATTTAGCTGGTATATTAAATGGACAAGAAATTACTACTTATATACCTTATTGTTTATTATTAATATCAGTAGGATTCTTATTTAAAATATCAGCAGCACCATTCCATTTCTGATCTCCTGAAGTATATGATGGTATTCCTACTATTGTAACAACTTTTGTTGCTATAATTGCTAAAATATCTATTTTAGCTTTATTATTACAATTAGTTCATTATACTAATAGTATTTATATTACAACTCAATATACTTGAACTACAAGTTTATTAATAAGTTCATTATTATCTTTAATAATAGGTACTGTATTAGGTTTAACTCAATTTAGAATTAAAAGATTATTTGCTTATAGTACAGTATCTCATTTAGGTTTTATGTTATTAGCTTTAACTATAAATAGTGTTGAATCTATACAATCTTTTATTTTCTATTTAATTCAATATAGTTTATCTAATTTAAATGCTTTTATATTATTAGTAGCTATAGGATATAGTTTATATGCTTATAATGATAATAATATTAATCATAATAATTTAATAGATAAAAATAATTCACCTATACAACTTATAAGTCAACTTAAAGGATATTTCCATATTAATAGTATTTTAGCATTAAGTTTAGCTATTACTTTATTCTCATTTGCAGGTATACCACCTTTAATGGGATTCTTTGCAAAACAGATGGTATTCTCAGCTGCTTTACAAGAAGGATTTGTTTTCTTAACATTAATAGGAGTATTTGCTAGTGTAATAAGTGCTGTTTATTATTTATTTATTGTAAAAACAATGTTCTTTGACGGACATTCTTATACATACTTTAGTAATTTGAAAGATTTAAGAATACCTGCTCTTGTTTTACAAAAAAACAAAGTAGTTAATAAAATATATTTTGATAACAAATTTGCTTTATCTAGTTCTTTATCTATAACTATTTCTATTTTAACTTTAGTAATTCTATTATTTATGTTTATGCCTAACGAATGATTACATATGTCTAATTTATTAGCTATAGTATTATTTGTTCCAGGTAGTATTTAAATAAAAAAAAAACTAAATATTTTAATAAAAAAATAATATACTAAATTAATCTTTTCTTATTATATTAAAATTAAATATAATAAAAAAAAATAAATAAATATACCTCTGAGTATAAAAAAAAATAATAAGAAAAAAGAAAATTAAAAAAAAAAAATTTTTTTATGAATAATTTAACAATAACAAATGATATATTGCAGGCAACACCTGGAATTATTTTACCTATAGATATGGAAAAAATCTTAGAAATAGATTGAAATGCCGTAAGGGATTGTAGATATATAGATAATTATGATGTAACTAAAGAAGAATTAAAAGCTTTATTAAAGGCCTCTGCCTATACTTTTTTAAACACTTGTAATTTAAAAAATGAATTATGTTTAAATAATTTACAGTTTGAAGAGCATACTGTATCACATAATATGCAACTAGGACTATATATACCTGATTTTTCTCGTGCTCCATCAGATAATGATCTTTATTCAGCTTTTAAACGTTTATTTATAGAATACTTTGATGGTAGACGTAAATTTATTGGACATAAAGCAATTATTCAAGATCGTAATAGATTTAATATTTTACATCATCATTATACAGTAGTAAAAGATGCAATGAATGCATCTCCTCAAAATTATCACTTAAGTACACGAGGTTTAAATATACATAAAGTATTTAAAGCTTACTTTTTATCTTTTGATTGCCATTTCTTAGGAAATGGTAATATTGCAAATTGATCTTTTATAGATTTTGTTAAAAAGATAAGCCTTAATTATCAAATAGCAATTGATAGTGATTCAACGCAGAGAATTAATTCTTTAGGAGGTCATAAATTTAACCATTATATGAAAGATATTAATTTAGAAGAATATAAAATTATTTGTCAAATTTTAGATAATGCTGATCGGGATTATGATAAATTAGTAAAAGATACTAATCTACTTTTGACTAATGATATACTGAGCCCTGAAGAACAATTAGAAAAAAATAGATTATTGGAGAAACACTATGATTTCTCGATTGATCCTTCAAAAATTAACCAAGCACGTAGTAAATATCTATAGGTAAAATAATATTAAAAGCATTTTTAATATTGTTATCATAAAAAAAAACCCATTTAAATTTATATTTAATAAATGTACCCACTCCAGCAAATATAAGTTATTTATGGAATTTTGGTACATTATCATCAAAGGACTAGGTAGTCGATTTTAGAAGGTTCTAAATACAAAAGATACATATCACGTATATTGTATACTTCTAAAAATTAAATAATACGAAAGTATTAGATTATATTATATTATATATATTTAATATATAATATATAAAAAAAGAAAAAAAAAAAGAAAAAAATAAAAATAAAAATAAAACTAAAATATACTTACGAGTATAATATAAAATAATAAGAAAAAAAAAATAAAAATAAAAAA